>NC_041391.1:549393950-549447922 GCF_002162155.2 Triticum dicoccoides
ACTTGGAGTAGGTTTCCCCCTCCTAGGGCGCGCCTCCCCCTTGGACGGCCCCCTCCTCCTCTCCCCCTTTATATACGGGGGAGGGGGGCACCCCATAGACACACAAGTTGATCTACGGATCGTTCCTTAGCCGTGTGCGGTGCCCCCACTCCACCATATTCCACCTCGGTCATATCATCACGGAGTTTAGTCGAAGCCCTGCGCCGGTAGAACATCATCATCGTCACCACGCCGTCGTGCTGATGGAACTCAGTCCCGAGGCTTCACTGGATTGGAGCCCGGAGGATGTCATCGAGCTGGACGTGTGCTGAACACGGAGGTGCCGTACGTTCGGTGCTTGGATCGGTCGAATCGTGAAGACGTACGACTACATCAACCGCGTTGTTATAACGCTTCCGCTTAACGGTCTACGAGGGTACGTAGACAATACTCTCCCCTCTCGTTGCTATGCCATCACCATGATCTTGCATGTGCGTAGGAATTTTTTTGAAATTACTACGTTCCCCAACAGGTGCTATTAAGGAACTATCCAAAGATTGGTCATGTATGTGTTGAGCTTATTGCAAGCATGTTTTGAAGAAGAAGATTGTGTGATCATTCATGTTTCCCTTCAAGACATCATCCAAATGAAGAGAGTTGGAAAGATTCAGTGTTGATCAAGACTAAGTCAAGAGTGAATCAAGTTGATCAACTCACAAAGCGTAGAAGATGTACCAAGAGGGATCAAGTGATCCCATGGTATGGTAAGCATTGTCCATTGCACTTTGTGTACTAACCCATGGTCTATGTGAGAGTTCTATGTGGGGTTAGGTATGTGTCCATGGGCTTGCGTTAAGAGGAAGATATCATACAACCCATGGAAAGGATGACACCAAGTGGTGATCGTCATCAAGATTGCCATGTGCAAGTTCAAGCGGAGCATCACGAAGAGATCAAGTGCTTGAATTGTGCCATCCATTGTGGTGTCAATGGACTTGTGAAGATGTGCCGAAGAGAGGCTCACCCATAGTGGACTATGGGGGAGCAATCATCTAGTCTTCATCGAGCCAACACAATCAAGAAAGGTGGTCCAACTTGAGGGAGTCAAGATCGTCATCATCTACCTCAAGTGGACCATGTGCAAGGCAAAGGTTTGCCCTTGATAGTTTTTCTATTCTACCGCTCTTATGGTGGTAGTTGGGAGACCGGGTTACAGGATCGATTGCCGTACTATCAAGGGGGCTCTTGATGAGTAGCTTGATCGTATCGTTATTAGAGAGCTCAAACCATTGCATCCTTGCATCATGTTTCTTTGTTCTTGTTTGGTTCTCTTTGTGAGTGTTATAGCTTATGGTCATCTTGATGTCAAGCTTGAGTTCATCGAAAACGGAGTTCGCATGCGTCTTCTATGATGTTTTCGGTGTTGGAAGTTTTACCGGTCTTATCCGAGGAAGGGTTCTCACCATTTTCTTATGGGCCTTTTCTAATTTGCTTATTATTGATATTTCTTTCAAGATTGTGTTAGCCCTTGTTGCTAGCTTTCCAACAAACTTGGTTTCATCGAATTCGGAGTCCGTTTGCAAAAGTTGTCGCAGTTTGGTGTTCTGAAAAGGCTACAGCGGTACTACCGCGAATTGGAACGGATGTAATTTTTTACTACCGCTCCAGAGCGGTACTACCGCGGCTCCTACAGCGGTAGTACCGCTCCAGACCAAAAATTCATCCCAAGTCCTGTGGTGGTAGGCCCAGATGTATTTTTTTAGTACCGCTCGCAAGCAGCAGTACCGCTACCCTTTGCGGTAGTACCACGATCCCTAGCGGTAGTACCGTGAGGGCGAGCGGTAGTACCGCTCCGGCGGTTCTACTGGCCTTTTGCCTCCTCGCTGTTGTTTTTCAAAGGGGTACTACCTCCCTAGCGGTAGTACCGCTCCTTGGAGCGGTAGTACCGCTCTGTGCGGGCTGTGAGCATAACAGTTGGATTTATCCCCACTTATAAAAGGGGGTCTTCTTCCCCATTGAACCTTATCCTTTCAGCTCGTGTTCTTCCCCCATTGTTGACCTTCTTCGAGCTTGCTAACTCTCAATCCCTCCATGGATTCTTGCTAGTTTTTGAGGGAAAAGAGAGAGGAGATCTAGATCCACATTTCCACCAATCACTTTCTCCTCTATGTGAAGGGAACCCATTGGATCTAGATCTTGGAGCTCTTGGTGTTCTCCTTCTTGTTCTTCCTCTCATCTTCCTTCCTAGCATTAGTTGCTTCGATGGGATTTTAGAGAGAAGGATTTGGGCACTCCGTGTGCCCTTGCCATTGCATTTGGTGCATCGGTTTGAGTTCTCCACGTGATACGTGGAAGTTACAAGTTGAGAAGCTTATTACTCTTGGGTGCTTGGTACCCTTGAGCTTGTTACTCTTGGGTGTTTGGACACCCTAGAGCTTGTTCCTCTTGGGTGACTTGGCGCCCTAGACGGTTGGTGTTGTTTGGAGCTCAATCATTTTGGTGTAAAGGTCCGGGCAAGCGTCGGGGTCTCCAATTAGGTTGTGGAGATCGCCCCGAGCAATTTGACGGGTACCGGTGACCGCCCCCAAGGGTTGCCAAAGTGTACGGGTTCGGTGACCGCCCCCAAGGGTCGCTATTTGTACGGGTTCGGTGACCGCCCTCAAGGGCCCCTTAGTGGAATCACTGCATATTGCATTGTGTGATGGCATGAGGAGATTACGGTGGCCCTAGTGGCTTCTTGGGGAGCATTTTGCCTCCACACCGCTCCAAATGGAGATTAGCATCAGCAAGGGTGTGAACTTCGGGATACATCATCGTCTCCGCGTGCCTCGATTATCTCTTACCCGAGCCCTTTACTTATGCACTTTACTTTGTGATGGCCATATTGTTTCTTGTCATATATCTTGCTATCACCTAGTAGTTTATCTTGCTTAGCATAAGTTGTTGGTGCACATAGGTGAGCCTAGTTGTTGTAGGTTTTGTGCTTGACAAATTAACCGCTAGGTTTATTCCGCATTTGTTCAAGCCTAAACCATAATTATTTTAAAGCGCCTATTCACCCCCCCTCTAGGCGACATCCACGATCTTTCACCTAGGTATGTTGTGACGTTTGGCACACCCAAAGCATTCCTACGGTATCTCGGAGTTGCACAATATCATGGTCTAAGGAAATGATACTTGGCATTAGAAAAGCTCTTAGCAAACGAACTACACAATCTTGTGCTATGCTTAGGATTGGGTCTTGTCCATCACATCATTCTCCTAATGATGTGATCCCGTTATCAATGACATCCAATGTCCATGGTCAGGAAACCATAACCATCTATTGATCAATGAGCTAGTCAATTAGAGGCTCACTAGGGACATGTTGTGGTTTGTGTATTCACACATGTATTACGGTTTCCAGTTAATACAATTATAGCATGAACAATAGACAATTATCATGAACAAGGAAATATAATAATAACCATTTTCTTATTGCCTCTAGGGCATATTTCCAACAGTCTCCCACTTGCACTAGAGTTAATAATCTAGTTCACATCACTATGTGAATGTAATGAATCCAACACCCATGGGGTTTGATCATATCTTGCTTGTGAGAGAGGTTATTAGTCAACAAGTCTGAACCTTTCAGATCTGTGTTTGCTTTACAAATCTCTATGTCATCCTGTAGATGCAGCTACCACACGCCATTTGGAACTATTCCAAATAACTGCTTTACTATACAAATCCGGTTTACTACTCAGAGTCATCCAGATTAGTGTCAAAGTTTGCATCAACGTAACCCTTTACGACGAACTCTTTTACCACCTCCATAATCAAGAAAAATTCCTTAGTCCACTAGTTACTAAGAATAACTATGACTGCTGTCCTGTGATCCATTCCTGGATCACTCTTGTACCCCTTGACTGACTCATGGCAAGGCACACTTCAGGTTTAGTACACACCACAACATACTGTAGAGCCTACGTCTAAAGCATAGGGGACGACCTTCGTCCTTTCTATCTCTTCTGCCGTGGTCAGGTCTTGAGTCTTACTCAATACTCACACCTTATAACACATCCAAGAACTCCTTCTTTGCCAATATATTTTGAACTCCTCCAAAATCTTGTCACTGTATGTGTTCATTTGAAAGTACTATTAAGCGTTTTTGATCTATCCTTATAGATCTTGATGCTCAATGTTCAAGTAGCTTAATCAAGGTTTTCCATTGAAAAACACTTTTCAAACAACCCTATATGCTTTCCAGAAATTCTACATCATTTCTGATCAACAATATGTCAACAACATATACTCATCAGAAATTCTATGGTGCTCCCACTCATTTCTTTGGAAATACAAGTTTCTCATAAACATTGTATAAACCCAAAATCTTTGATCATCTCATCAAAGCGTATATTCCAACTCCGAGATGCTTACTCCAGTCCTTAGAAGGATTGCTGGAGCTTTGCATACTTGTCAGCATCTTTTAGGATTGACAAAACCTTCTGGTTGTATCACATACAACCTTTCCTCAGGAAATTCGTCAAGGAAACAATGTTTTGACATCCTATCTGCAAGATTTCATAGATAATGCAGTAACTGCTAATATAATTCCAATAGACTCTTAGCATCGCTACGAGTGAGAAAATCTCATCGTAGTCAACTCCTTGAACTTGTCGGAAAACATCTTAGCGACAAGTCAAGCTTTATTAATGGTGACACTTACCATGATTGTCCGTCTTACTTTTAAAATCCATCTGCACCCAACAGCCTTACGACCATTAAGTAGTTCTTCCAAAGTCTACACTTTGTTTTCATACATGGATCCTCTCTCGGATTTTATGGCCTCGAGCCATTTGTCGAAATCCGGGCCCACCATCGCTTCTCCATAGCTCGTAGGTTCATTGTTGTCTAGCAACATGACCTCCAAGACAGGATTACCGTACCACTCTGAAGCAGTACGTGTCCCTGTCGACCTACGAGGTTTGGTAGTGACTCGATCCGAAGTTTCATGATCACTATCATCAGCTTCCACTTCAATTGGTGTAGGCGCCACAGGAACAACTTCCTGTGCCCTGCTACACACTAGTTGAAGTGATGGTTCAATAACCTCATCAAGTCTCCACCATCCTCCCACTCAATTCTTTCGAGAGAAACTTTTCCTCGAGAAAGGACCCATTTCTAGAAACAATCACTTTTCCTTTCGTATCTGAGATAGGAGGTATACCCAACAGTTTTGGGTGTCCTATGAGGATGCATTTATCCGCTTTGGGTTCGAGCTTATCAGGCTAAAACTTTTTCACATAAGCGTCGCAGGCCCAAACTTTTAAGAAATGACAACTTAGGTTTCTCTAAACCATAGTTCATACGGTGTCATCTCAACGGAATTACGTGGTGCCCTATTTAAAGTGAATGCGGTTGTCTCTAATGCCTAACCCATAAACGATAGTGGTAATTAGATAAGAGACATCATGGTATGCACCATATCCAATAGGGTGCAGCTATGATGTTCGGACACACCATCACACTATGGTGTTCCAAGCAGTATTAGTTGTGAAACAATCTCCACAATGCCTTAATTGTGTACCAAACTCACAACTCAGATATTCATCTCCATGATCATATCATAGACATATTATCCTCTTGTCACGATGATCTTCAAGTTCACTATGAAATTACTTGAACCTTTCAATAATCCAGACTTGTGTTTCATCAAGTAAATATACTTAGAATTTACTCAAATCATGTGTGAAGTAAGAGCATAATGATGTTCACTGCGTGCCTCAGCACTCACTGGATTGCACACATCAAATGTAGTACTTCCAACAAGTTGCTCTCTTGTTCCATCTCACTGAAAACGAGGCCTTTCAGTCATCTTGCCCATGTGGTATGATTTGCATGTCTCAAGTGATTCAAAATCAAGTGAGTCCAAACGATCCATCTGCATGGAGTTTCTTCATGCGTATATACCAATAAACATGGTTCACATGTCCCAATCTTTTCAAAAACGAGTGAGTCCAAAGATCCATCAACATGGAGCTTCTTCATGCGTTTTATACCAATATGACTCAAATGGCAGTGCCACAAGTATGTGGTACTATCATTACTATCTTATATCTTTTGCCATGAACATGTGTATCACTACGATAGAGATTCAATAAACCATTCATTTTAGGTGCAAGACCATTGAACGTATTATTCAAATAAACAGAGTAACCATTATTCTCCTTAAATGAATAATTGTATTGCGATAAACATAATCCAATCATGTCTATGCTCACGCAAACACCAAATAACAATTATTTAGGTTTAACACCAATCCCGATGGTAGAGGGAGCATGTGATGTTTGATCACATCAACCTTGGAAACACTTCCAACACATATCGTCATCTCACCTTTAGCTAGTCTCCATTTATTCCGTAGCCTTTTTATTTCGAGTTACTAACACTTAGCAACCGAACCGGTATCTAATACCCTGGTGCTACTAGGAGTACTAGTAAAGTACACATTAATATAATGTATATCCAATATACTTCTGTCCACCTTGCCAGCCTTCTCATCTACCAAGTATCTAGGGTAGTTCTGCTTCAGTGACCATTCCCCTCATTACAGAAGCACTTAGTCTCGGGTTTGGGTTCAACCTTGGGTTTCTTCACTAGAGCAGCAATTGATTTGCCGTTTCATGAAGTATCCCTTCTTGCCCTTGCCCTTCTTGAAACTAGTGGTTTTACAAACCATCAACAATTGATGCTCGTACTTAATTTCTACTTTCGCGGTATCAAACGTCACGAATAGCTCAAGGATCATCATATCTATCCTTGATATGTTATAGTTCATCACAAAGCTCTAGTAGCTTTGTGGCAGTGACTTTGGAGAACCATCACTATCTCATCTGGAAGATTAACTCCCACTTGATTCAAACGATTGTAGTACTCAGACAATCTGAGCAAATGCTCAACAATTGAGCTTTTCTCCCTTAGTTTGCAGGCTAAGAAACTTGTCGGAGATCTCTCACCTCTTGACGTGGGCACGAGCTTGAAATCCCAATTTCAGCTCTTGGAACATCTCATATGTTCCGCGACATTTCAAAAATGTCTTCGGTGCCTAAATTCTAAACCGTCTAACATTACGCACTAAACTATCACGTAGTCATCAAAACGTGTATGTCAGATGTTCACAACATCCACAGACAACGCTCGAGGTTCAGCGCACCGAGCGGTACATTAAGGACATAATCTTTCTGCGCATCAATGAGGACAATCCTCAGTTTACGGAACCAGTCCGCATAATTGCTACTGTCAACTTTCAACTAATTTTTTTCTCTAGGAACATATCTAAAATAGTAGAACTAAAGCGTAAGCTACGACATAATTTGCAAATACCTTTTGACTATGTTCATGATAATTAAGTTCATCTAATCAAATTATTTAATGAACTCCCACTTAGATAGACATCCCTCTAGTCATCTAAGTGATACATGATCCGAATCGACTAGTCCGTGTCCGATCATCACGTGAGACGGACTAGTCATCAACGGTGAACATATCCATGTTGATCGCATCTACCATATGGCTCATGTTCGACCTTTCGGTCTCTTGTGTTCCGAGGCCATGTTTGTACATGCTAGGCTCGTCAAGTCAACCTAAGTGTTTCGTGTGTGTAAATCTGGCTTACACCCGTTGTATGCGAACATTAGAATCTATCATACCCGATCATCACGTGGTGCTTCGAAGCAATCAACTTTCGCAACGGTACACAGTTAGGGGGAACACCTTCTTGAAATTTTAGTGAGGGGTCATCTTATTTATGCTACCGTAGTTCTCAAGCAAATAAGATGTAAACATGACAAACATCACATGCAAATCATAACGTGACATGATATGGCCAATATCATCTTGCGCCTTTGATCTCCATCTTCGAGGCGCTACATGATCACCTTCGTCACCGGCATGATACCATGATCTCCATCATCGTGTCTTCATGAAGTTGTATCGCCAACTATTACTTCTACTACTATGGCTAATGGTTAGCAATAAAGTAAAGTAATTACATGGCGCTTATATTGACTTGTAGGTCATACAATAAATTAAGACAACTCCTATGGCGCCTGCCGGTTGTCATACTCATCGACATGCAAGTCGTGATCCCTATTACAAGAACATGATCAATCTCATACATCTCATATATCATTCATCACATCCTTTTGGACATATCACATCACATAGCATACCCCTGCAAAAACAAGTTAGATGTCCTCTAATTGTTGTTGTATGTTCTACGTGGCTGCTATGGGTTTCTAGCACGAACGTTTCTTACCTACGCAAAATCCACAACGGTGATATGCCAATTTCTATTTAACCTTCATAAGGACCCTTTTCATCGAATCCGATTCGACTAAAGTGGGAGAGACATACACCCGCTAGCCACCTTATGCATCAAGTGCATGTCAGTCGGTGGAACCTGTCTCACGTAAGTGTACGTGTAAGGTCGGTCCGGGCCGCTTCATCCCACAATACCGCCTAATCAAGATAGGACTAATAACGGCAAGCAAATTGAACAAACCATCGCCCACAACTACTTGTGTTCTACTCGTGCATAGAATCTACGCATAGACCTAGCTCATGATGCCACTGTTGGGGAACGTAGTAATAATTCAAAAAAATTCCTACGTGTCACCAAGATCAATCTAGGAGATGCTAGCAACGAGAGAGAGAGAGAGTGCATCCTCATACCCTTTGTCGGTGTCAAAACCGGCGGATCTTGGGTAGGGGGTCCCTAACCGTGCATCTAAGGCTAATGGTAACAGGAGGCGAGGGACACAATGTTTACCAGGTTCGGGCCCTCTCGATGGAGGTAATACCCTACTTCCTGCTTGATTGATCTTGATGGTATGAGTATTACAAGAGTTGATCTACCACAAGATCGTAGAGGCTAAACCCTAGAAGCTAGCCTATGGTTATGATTGTTCTTCTTGTCCTACGGACTAAACTCTTCTTCTTATATAGACACCGGAGGGGCTAGGGTTACACAGAGTCGGTTACAGAGAAAGGAATCTTCATATCCGAATCGCCAAGCTTGCCTTCCATGCAAAGGAGAGTCCCATCCGGACACGGGGCAAAGTCTTTTATCTTGTATCTTCATAGCCCAACAGTCCGGCATATGCATATAGTTCGGCTGTCCGAGGACCCCTTAATCCGGGACACCCTCAGTAGCCCTTGAACCAGGATTCAATGACGATGAGTCTGGCGTGCAGATTGTCTTCAGCATTGCAAGGCGGGTTCCTTCTCCGAGTACACCAAAATATATCTTGAACTTAAGAATCGTGTCCGGCTCTACAAAACAAATTCCACATACCATTGTAGAGAGTATAATATCCTACGAGTCCAATCTGCTGACAACTCATAGCGTGACATCACGCCACGGCCTGGTCTTTATTCGAACCGTTTTTATCCTGCCCCTTTTTATTTCGAGGCACGGTTTCATTGGCACGTCTTGTCAAAGCAGAGATCATGTCCCCTTATCACGGGATTCTCATCAATGCGGGTATGAGTAACCCAACCGTGCCATCAGCATGGCGCTTGGGAAATAAGCGAGCTTTAGGGCGAGTGGGGAGGTGCATGATTTTTACTGCCTTTATAAAGGGATAAGGATTCCCCTTTGTCACCCACACCCTCTTCTTCCTCTGCTCATTCATTATCGAGCACCAGCGCCCAAGCACCCATCTCTTCCGCCCAAAAAGCAGTGCAACCATGTCTGGATCCGGAGCGCAAGGCGAGTGGATGGCCTCCTTCGTCAAGGAGAAGGATATCAAGAAACTCCGGGAGGCTGGATACCTGGCTCGCACACCATCTCCCCAAGGCGGGACAGATTGTCCCTACTCCGGAACCCCACGAGAGGGTTGTATTCCACCCTCACTTTATCTGCGGGCTGGGGTTCCCCTCCACCCATTTGTTCGCGGCCTTATGTACTACTACGGGATAGATTTCCATGACCTATCCCCCAATTCCTTCCTCAACATCTCGACATTCATTGTCGTGTGCGAGGCCTTCCTCCGCATCCTGCCACACTTCGGACTGTGGTTAAAGATTTTCAACGTGAAGCCAAAGGTGGTAGGCGGCGAACACGCCGAGTGCGGAGGAGCCATGGTGAGCAAGATGCCCAACGTCAAATGGCCCTCAGGTAAATTCAACGACTCTGTCAAAGGTTGGCAACAACAGTGGTTCTATGTTACCGAGCCACGCGGCACCAAATGGGCCGCCGCCCCCGAGTTCCGATCCGGAGCCCCACTGCGGCTCATGTCCTGGCCCAAAAAGGGCCTAGACCGGCCTTCGTCAGACGGGCTGACGACGCTCCAAGCGCGTATCAAGAGCATGGAGGACAAGAATATCAAACTTGTCGACGTGGTCCAGGTGATGCTAGTTCGCCGGATCCTTCCCTGTCAACGACGGACTTGCAATTTATGGGAGTTTGATCTAGCCAAGCACCAAACCTTGCTGGAGTTCTTTGGCACGACGCACAAAGACATCTGGAAGGTGCTATTCAAGCCCGGCAAGTCGTGGCCGGACACCGCCGAGGATCGCGGGCACAAATTGTCCCGACCCACAAGTTTGGTAAGTCTTTATATGTTTTCAAGGCATATCTTTTATTTGTACACCTTGGGTAAAACATCTAATATTTCCCTAACGATTCTCCCAGGACTGGACGAAGAAGGCAGAGCGGATCTACTGTCCGGCTCCACTGCCTGAAGAACAAGATGGCCCACTTTTGATGAAGATGCTGGTCCTGATGCCATATAAGGCGCCGAAAAAGAAGGCCAAGAAGGAGGCCAAGGAGACCAGGGGCAGGCTCCGTCGCAAGGGTACATCAGACATGGTGTCCGAAGACACCGAGGCCCACTCCTCCGTCAAAAAAGACGAGGAGGAGGAGGAGGAAGAAGAGGAAAGCTAGTCCCCTCCCCCGCGAGGGGGAGAAAGAAGAGGACGGCCTCCACACATTTGGAGGCCGAAACGTCTAAGAAGGGGAAAGCCTCCCTTCCAGACGAATCCACCGCAGCCACCGACAGCAGCCCGGAGTGGGAACCCAGGGTCAAGCCCCTGGCAAAGTCGTGAGTACAAAGAAAATCTAGACACATCCATATATCCAGCCTCACTTTTGCATAGCATTAATGTGTTGAGTCACATATTCTGCAGTCCGGCTGGGTCGACATCGAGCGGTCTTCGTCAGAAGATTCGTTGGACCCTGATGTGATGAACAGCGAGACCCTCCCGACGGCCTCTTCCCCCAAA
Source organism: Triticum dicoccoides (assembly GCF_002162155.2). Taxonomy (NCBI): domain Eukaryota; kingdom Viridiplantae; phylum Streptophyta; class Magnoliopsida; order Poales; family Poaceae; genus Triticum; species Triticum dicoccoides. The sequence goes on from NC_041391.1 coordinate 549,405,198, forward strand.
GGCGTGGACAACACTAAGGTGTCGTCCCAAAGGGGCCCAGGCCAGGGCGAAGCTCGGGAAACCATCGAGGCGGCACCGGAGGGTCAAGCCTCGGCAACCGGACACATGGGGGAGCAGACCCCCATGGATGCTGAAGGCGGGGGCCATCCTGAATTCGGCCCCCATCCAGAGACAACTCCGGAGACCAATACGGCTCCGAAATCAGGCCAGCAACCTTCTTCAATAGAAGGTGGTGGCCTATTCCACCGGCGTCCTTAGTCCACCCAGAGGTGCCGGATACCTTATTGGCGGTGCTGCAAAGCGCTTCCATTGTTGAAGAGCACCGTACATTTATGGGTGCGGTGATTGAGAAGGTCCAGTCCGCCAAAAGCGGGCTGACCGAAGCCTGCACCAGCCTCCTAACAGGCTTTGAGGTAAGTAATGAAGTTAAAAGAATGTCATAGTATAGATAGTAGCCCCTGATACACTGTTCGGTGTTTCGAAAAGAAAGCCGGACAGAGGATCAAATATATTTCGCAGGAGACTAATTAGGAAATACCTATGTGAATGATCAAGCTTCATTATTGACTGCAACCGCTCATACTGCAGAGGACTCCAGACTAAAGCAGAGACTGGAGTGAGCGGAAAAGGAGCTCGGCCAAGTAAAAAAGCAATTGGAAGATAACCAAGGTATGGGATAACTTTGTTTGTATTTAAATACAAGTGAATAGTTATTTTGACTGAAATTTGTCGTGATATGTAGTAGGAGCAGCGACCAAAGCCGAGGCTCTTAAGAAGGCGGTAGCCGAGGCCGAGAAGAAGGCGGCCAAGGAGCAGGCCACTCGTGAAAACCACGAGGCCCGGGTCATTGAAGTTCAACAAAATCTCCAAGAAGCCATAATGAAGTGCGAGACCTTGGAGCAGAGTATAAAGGCTCAAGAGTCCGAACTCACCAAGGCTCGCCAATCCGCACACGATGTCCGGGCTGAAGCCCAAGGCGCCTTCTAGGAGATCCAGGAGGCTCGAAAGATCGCAGCGGGTAAGGCCTTTATTATGCAAAGAAAATACGTGAAGGAAAGATTTCGTTTACTGACCCGGATTCGGAGTTCTCCAGGGGTGTTTGCGGATCTTCCGCGCAGCGTGTCTGACGCCGCACAATTCTACCAAGCCGAAGAGGGGAGCTCTACGGAGAAGCTGTTCTAGTTGCAATATCTTGCGCTAGAATACCCAGTACCCTTTACCGATCAGCTGAAGCAGCTGGTCGAGCTGCATAGGGTGGCCGAACTAGCCCTCAAGGATTTGATTCTCCGGCTATGGACTGCCGAAGAGATTCCCAGCAGCTACTTCGGACTCGTGAAGCGGCTGGTTAGTGCCTGCCCTCGGCTTGACGCCATGAAGCGGTCGGTCTGCATCAAAGGTGCGCGAATGGCCTTCGCCCATGCCAAGGTGCATTGGGCAAAGATGGATGCTGTGAAGCTGATGACCGAAGGACCGCCCGAAGGGAAAGAGCACCGCAAGCCCGAGCTGTATTATGACAGTGTCCTGGAGGGATCCCGCCTTGTGGCAGAGCAATGTGCCAAGTATATTATATTCCCATGAATGTACGCATGTTATCCTATGCTGTAATATGAAACAAGGTCGTTATGTAAAATAATGCTTGTTATTTGAATTATTACCTCCTGTGCAGCCGTTTTAAAATTAATTCTGAGAGTTGGCCAGTCGTCGGCTTCTGCCCCCATGTAGGAAGTACGGGGGTGTTCGGGATAAATCTAAACACTCTTTACTCCAGATTTTTGGTCCTTAAAGGAGGTGTTTAGCGCGATGAACCAGGCAATCAGAATATAAGGCTTTATCACCCTCACTTAGCCATAGGAGTTTGACAAAAGAAAGGTAGGCGCAACACCTAGTATTCGGAAGGCCAAGCTTGGGGTATTGTAAAACACCTGATCGGATAAAAACCGATCCATCGCACGATGCATTAGTTATTGCATAATGCGGAAGAAATCGTTAAAGATTTTGTGACCTCTCGAACAGCTGACCAGCTCTCGCCGAATCATGACAGCCAGTTTTCGACTTTCTCTACTGAGGTGCTTGTCCGGAAGAACCGGGACACAATCACAGTAGTTCTCCCTTTACTACCCTAGCCGATATAGCGGAACGTACGGTAGCAAGCACAGGAGCCGGGCAACCCAACTATTGACCAAAGACATGATTCGGAGCCAGTGCATATAATGTTATAAGTTTGAGGTGCCGAACTGCACTGTGAAAGTGTTCAGACTTTCTTGTCGTGTTATGGGATACAATGAAGCCCCTGGCGAATTAAGGCGTACCAGAATGTATGGGTGCAATTGATAGTAAATAAATAGACAAGGGAAAAATTAAGTAATGAGCTGACGCTGCAAATTTTTTTTCGTTGTAATTTAATTAATACGCCAAGGCGTATGTGTACAAGTAGTGCAATAAGCAAATAAGGCTATTTAACATGCCATGACCAAGAGCGAGCTGCGCGCGGGTATTTAAAACAAGTATGGCGATCGTTAGCAGAGATCACCTGAGTATTCCCTTGTATGTGCAAGCCCCTAGCTTTCTTGGTGTATCCGTCCCGCTATGGTTTCGATGAGTAGGTTTATCAGAAAAGGCCTCGGGAAGAGGAAAACCCTGAAAGAAAGAGAAAAAGTGAAGGTATACGGATCTATGAGCGGTTGAGCCACATTGTGGACCAAGGTCTAGCTGTGCCTCCATCCATGCCCATGGTATTTTAAGTGCGTAATTGTGTACGCGCGGCACGAATTTCGCCGCCGTATTGGGGCTGGGATGAAGGCCGAATTGCTAGCTGAGCTCTGGACGAGCCGGACGGTCCTGTTGCAGAGTAGCTCGAACTAGCTTGACGGTGTCCGGTGTCTTTGTTGCCGACTTGAGGTTTTGCCTAAGAAGGCTATTCTGCACTTCTACTACAAGGGCCGCGGTGTGCTCCTCAGTATGGAGGGAGCGCTCCGTATTTCCATTGACTGTTATAACACCACGAGGTCCGGGCATCTTGAGCTTAAGGTAGGCATAGTGCAGCACCGCGTTGAAACGGGCAAATGCGGTTCGCCCAAGCAGTGTGTGATAGCCACTTCAAAAGGGGACAATGTCAAAGATTAATTCTTCGTTTCGGAAGTTATCCGGAGATCCGAAGACCACTTCCAAGTGTAATTGATCTCGTACAGCAGGCCTCTACACCTGGTATGACATCTTTAAAGGTGGTTTTGGTGGGCTTGATCCTCGAGGGATCAATACCCATTTTGCGCACTGTATCCTGATAGAGCAGGTTCAGGGTGCTACCACCGTCCATGAGGACGCGTGTGAGGTGGAATCCATCAATGATAGGGTCAAGTAGCAATGCGGCTGAACTGCCATGACGAATACTGGTCGGATGGTCCCCTCGATTGAAAGTGATCGGACAGGACGACCACGGGTTGTATTTTGGGGCGACTGGCTCCATCGCGTAGACATCCCTTAGTGCGCGCTTCCGCTCCCTTTTGGGGATATGGGTAGCATATATCATATTAACCGTTTTAACTTGGGAAGGAAACTTCTTTTGTCCCCCTATGTTCGGTGGCCGGGGTTCCTTGTCGTCATCGCTTTGCGATTCCTTTTTCTTGTTTTCGGCGTTTACCTTGCCGGCCTATTTAAAAACCCAACATTCTCTGTTGGCATGATTTGCTGGTTTACCGGCGGTGCCGTGGATTTGGCATGGACGATCGAGTATGCGGTCCAGACTGGACGGGCCCGGATTGTTTCCATTAAATGGCTTTTCCGCTGACCGGAGTTGGAGCCACTGAATCCGACATTGACGGCCGTGTCTTCAGAGTTATCGCCATTATTTCGACGCTTGTGTCTACTGCGTCGGGGCTTGCCATTACTGTCTCTGGCTTTAGAAGTGCCAGGTTTACTTGAGGTGTTATTGCTACGAGCTAGCCAGCTATCCTCGCCCGCACAAAAGCACGTCATGAGCGTCGTAAGGGCTGCCATGGACTTTGGCTCCTCTTGGCCGAGGTGTCGGGCGAGCCACTCATCACGGATGTTGTGCTTAAAGGCCGCTAGGGCTTCGACATCTGGGCAGTCGATGATTTGGTTCTTTTTATTTAAGAACCGAGTCCAGAATTTCTTGGCTGACTCTCCGGGCTGTTGGATTATATTGCTTAAGTCATCAGCATCCGGAGGTCGGACATAAGTGCCTTGGAAGTTGTCAAGGAATGCATCTTCCAGGTTCTCCCAACTGCCAATGGAGTTTTCGGGCAGACTGTTCAACCAGTGCCGAGCTGGTCCCTTGAGTTTTTGCGGGAGGTACTTGATGGCGTGGAGATCATCGCCGCGGGCCATATGTATATGGAGAAGGAAGTCCTCGATCCATACCGTGGGATCCATTGTTCCATCGTATGATTCAATGTTTACGGGTTTAGACCCTTCTGGGAATTCATGCTCCATTACTTCGTCAGTGAAGCATAGGGGGTGTGCGGCGCCTCTGTGTCGGGCTACGTCATGACGCAGCTCGAATGGAGCCGGTCTACGGTATTCGGCCTGGACAGGTGTGTATTTTTTATATCCGGCATGGTGGCCGTCGTTGCGGATTGGGGCACACCCCATGATCCATATATCGATCTGGTCTGGCCTGCTTTGTTCTCCAAGTTGTATCACAGGTCATGTGTGTATCCCCGAGCTGTTGTGTTTCTATTTGTTTGGCGACGTGGTGTCGGCTGGTGTTCAGGCTGAATTGTCGTTTTGTCTCGGCCACGCGGTGGTCGGTCAGCCGCATCATGCACTGGTAGTACTGGTTCCAGCGCCTCGTCATCGAATTGAGGTAGAAATTTGCGCTTGGGGTAACTTTTGGTTGGGCGTTCGAGTCCGTATTCCTCGGCTGCCAGGACCTCAGTCCATCTATCTATGAGCAGATCTTGATCAGCTTGATGTTGCTGCTGCTTCTTCTTCAGGCTCTTTGCTGTGGCTATAAGCCGGCGCTTAAAAAGCTCCTGCTCGTCGGGATCCTCTGGCACGATAAATTCTTCGTCACCGAGGCTCACCTCATCCTCGGAGAGGGGCATGTAATTGATGTCCTCCGAGTCATCGTTCATGGCCTGTTCATCAGGGCTGGCTCGCCCGTCTTCCCGTTTAGCCTGTTCGAGACTTGGCTTGGCGGGGTCTTCGTTGTCTTTGACATCATCTGGAGTGCTATTCTCTCTTGTGCCTGTATTGCTATTTTTACCATGGCGTGATTTAGAGCGGCGCCGCTGACGTCGGCGCTTAGGCTGCTTCTCAGGAAGTTGATCCTCACCTGGATCCTTTTTGTCATCGCCATTGTCTTTTTTGGGTGTATCTACCGTGTATATGTCGTATGAGGAGGTGGCTGTCCAACGCCCTGTGGGCGGTGGTTCCTGTTCTTCTCCGGCATCGTCGTCCATACCGTCAATGTCTTCGGAGTCGAAATCAAGCATGTCGGTCAAATCGTCGACAATGGCTATCAAGTGGATGGTGGGTGGGTAACGAAGTTCTTCGTCATCCGCTTACCACTCAAGCCGGGCATAGTTCGGCTAAGAATCTCCTAACAAGGAGAGAGACTTTAATGAGTTTAACACATCGCCAAGGGGCGAGTGTTGGAAGATGTCCGCGGAGCTGAACTCTAAGATCGGCGCCCAGTCAGATTCGATGGATGCGGATACACGCGGCTCGGAGCCTATGGCTGGAGACGAGTCCGAGGTTCCGATGACATAGGCCTCGTTGGAGGTCCGATCTGTGTTCGGCTCTAGCGCCGCTGGGTCTGCGGCCTCTATGGCGAGGTTGAGCTTCCCGTCCTTGGACGACATGCTCTGCTCTGGATTTAGGGCCAGTGTGTTTATAGGCGCAATCTCCTACACACAGCCTGATGACAGATTTAAGTCATGTTCATCGTGGCGGCAGGGTGCGACTGTCATGGGCTCGAATCCGTCGAAGATCAAGTCTCCGTAGATGTCGGCGGTGTAGTTCAAGCTTCCAAACCTGACCTGATGGCCAGGGGCGTAGCTGTCGATTTGCTCTAGATGGCCAAGCGAGTTGGCCCGTGATACGTCCATTTTGCATCATGCTTTTATATCAATATTTATTGCATTATGGGCTGTTATTTCACATTATATCTCAATTCTTATGGCTATTCTCTCTTATTTTACAAGGTTTACCATGAAGAGGGAGAATGCCGGCAACTGGAATTCTGGCTGGAAAAGGAGCAAACGTTGGAAACCTATTCTGCACAACTCCCTGTCCAGGAGACAGGGGGCGCCCCCCCTAGGGCGCGGCCCCTATCTCCTGGGCCCCCTGGTGGGCCTCCGGCGTCCATCTTCTGCTATATGAAGGGTTTTGTCCTGGAAAAATCATGGGCAAGCTTACGGGACGAAACTCCGCCACCACGAGGCGGAACCTTGGCGGAATCAATCTAGGGCTCTGGCGGAGCTGTTCTGCCGGGGACACTTCCCTCCAGGAGGGGGAAATCATCACCAACGTCATCACCAACGATCCTCTCATCGAGAGGGGGTCAATCTCCATCAACATCTTCGCCAGCACCATCTCCTCTTAAAACCCTAGTTCATCTCTTGTATCCAATCTTGTATCAGAACCACAAATTGGTACCTGTGGGTTGCTAGTAGTGTTGATTACTCCTTGTAGTTGATGCTAATTGGTTTACTTGGTGGAAGATCATATGTTCAGATCCTTTATTCATATTATTACTCCTCTGATTATGAACATGAATATGCTTTGTGAGTAGTTATGTTTGTTCCTAAGGACATGGGTGAAGTCTTGCTATTAGTAGTCATGTGATTTGGTATTCGTTCAATATTTTGATGAGATGTATGTTGTCTTTCCTCTAGTGGTGTTATGTGAACGTCGACTACATGACACTTCACCATTATTTGGGCCTAGAGGAAGGCATAGGGAAGTAATAAGTAGATGATGGGTTGCTAGAGTGATAGAAGCTTCAACCCTAGTTTATGCATTGCTTCGTTAGGGGGTGATATGGACCCATATGTTTAATGTCGGTGTCAAAACCGGCGGATCTCGGGTAGGGGGTCCCGAACTGTGCGTCTAGGCGGATGGTAACAGGAGGCAAGGGACACGATGTTTTTACCCAGGTTCGGGCCCTCTCGATGGAGGTAAAACCCTACTCCTGCTTTGTTGATATTGATGATATGGGTAGTACAAGAGTGGATCTACCACAAGATCAAGGAGGCTAAACCCTAGAAGCTAGCCTATGGTATGATTGTTGTAATGGTTGTTCGTCCTATGGACTAAAACCCTCCGGTTTATATAGACACCGGAGAGGGCTAGGGTTACACAGAGTCGGTTACAATGGTAGGAGATCTACATATTCGTATCACCAAGCTTGCCTTCCACGCCAAGGAAAGTCCCATCCGGACACGGGACGAAGTCTTCAATCTTGTATCTTCATAGTCTTGGAGTCCGGCCGATGATGATAGTCCGGCTATCCGGACACCCCCTAGTCCAGGACTCCCTCAGTAGCCCCTGAACGAGGCTTCAATGACGATGAGTCCGGCGCGCATATTGTTCGGCATTGCAAGGCGGGTTCTTCCTTCGAATAACTCATAGAAGATTGCGAACACCAGGATAGTGTCCGGCTCTGCAAAATAAATTCCACATTCCATCGTAGAGAGAATAATATGTACACAAGTTCAATCTGCTGACGTATTTTGTGGCATGACGTCACACCACCACCAAGCCTTTACTTGAATCGTTTTTTATTATACCACCTCAGCGTGTTTAGCGAAACGGTTTCCTTGGCACGTCTTGTCGAAGCAGAGATCGTGTTCCCCTTATTCCGGGATTCCCATCAATACAGACGTGGGTAACCCAACCGCGCCATTGATGGTGGCGCCTGGGAGATAAGCGAGTTTTACCAGGCCGGTGGGGACGCATAGTCTTCTTCCGCCCATATATAAGGGGATAAGGATCCACCTTTTTTACCTACGCCTTCTTCCTCCTTTGCTTATTCGTCTCCGCGCACTCGAGCTCCAGCGCCCAAGTCCGCACATCTCGCCTCAACCTTCTCCAGCCATGTCCGGAGCGGGAGGCAAGTGGATGGCCTCCTCCGTTACGGAGGGGCACATCAAGAAGCTGCGCGGCGCCGGATACCTCTCCAGCGACATCGCGCACCGGCTGCCCGACGAGGGGCAGCTCATCCCCCCCCCCAGGCCTCATGAGAGGGTCGTATTCCTTCCTGACTTCCTCCGCGGACTGGGCTTCCCACTTCATCCCTTCGCCCGAGGGCTCATGTACTACCACGGCCTAGACTTCCACGATCTGGCGCCAAACTTCATCCTCAACATCTCGGCGTTTATCGTCATGTGCGAGGCCTTCCTCTGCATCCAGCCCCACTTCGGCTTGTGGCTAAAGACCTTCAATGTCAAGCCGAAGGTGGTGAAGGGCGTCCAAGCGGAGTGCGGAGGCGCCATGGTGGGTAAAATGCCCAACGTCATCTGGCTCGAGGGTGCCTTCGTGGAGTCCGTCAAAGGGTGGCAATCGGGGTGGTTCTACATCATCGAGCCGAGTGACCCTAAATGGGCAGCGGCCCCCGAGTTCAGATCTGGTATCCCCATGCAGCTCACCTCCTGGAAAGAGAAGGGCTTGCTATGGGGTAGTTCGGAGGAGCTGACAGGACTCCAGTCCTGTCTCCAGACCCTGGTGAACAAGAAGCTTAAGCTTGTCAACGTGATCCAGGTCATGCTCGTCCGCCGGATTCTCCCCTGCCAGCAACGGGCCTTCAATTTGTGGGAGTTTGATCCGGCACAGCACCGGACCCTGAGCGGGCACTTCGACACGATGTACGAAGCTGCCTGGAGGGTGCTGTTCAAGGGCGGAGAAGCCCCCGCATCCGCAACTGAAGATCGCGAATTCAGCACGAAGCGCCCGGCCGGTGAGGTAAGCTTTGCTATCCTTTATGGGACACTTATTGCTTTCATAGTTTGACTGTATGTGGGATCTAAAACTCCCAATGCCTTTAACAGGACTGGCAGAGGACGTCCGGACAGGTCAACTGTCCAGCTCCCCTTCCCGAAGACCCAGCGGACACCCGTTTGACGGGGCTGCTGGTTCCGGCCCTTTACGTGGTGCCGGAAAAGAAGGCCAAGAAGAAGGCCACGGGAACCCGAAGGAGTTCCCGGCGCCAGGTGGTGTCGGACTCATCATCCGATGGTTCCGAGGCGGACTAGTCCCCCGAAGACGAGGAGGAGAAAGAGGACTCTCCCGAGGAGGAGGGAGAGAAGAAGAGGAAGGCTTCCCCAACGGGGGAGGCCGAAGGGTCCAAGAGGGGAAGGACCCTTCCTCCGGATAGCTCCGCCAACGCCGACGACGGCGACGAGGGGTGGCCCTCAAGGGCCAAGCCCCCGGCAAGATCGTAAGTATCCGGATTCCGGATGATTTATAATTTCTCTTTTTTTTGCCACACAGTGTCCTTCTAATGCCGCATACGACCTGTAGTCCGGCCGAGGACGATTTTCCCGCTTCTTCGAGCGGGTCGTTGACTCCGTCAGATGTGGATTCCATTCCGACCACCTCCACCCCTCGTGATGCTGAGGACGCCGAGGTGGGATCCCAGGAGGGGACCCGCCAGGAGGGGGAGGCTCCGGAGGTGCCACAGGCCAACCTCCCGGACTTCGCACCGGACTCCGCACCGGAACCCGCAGTGGTTCCGGAGCCCGGCTGGCGGCCCCTTCGTAAGAAGGGAAAGACCATGGCACCGGCAGCCTCCGTCCAACCGGAGGCGCCGGTCAACTTGTTGGAGGCGCTCAACGGCGCTTCCATCGAGGAAGAACACGACACTATCATGAGTGCGGTGATTCAGAAGGTTCAGCTTGCCAAGAGCGGGCTGACCGAAGCCTGCAGCAGTCTTCTAACAGGCTTTGAGGTAAGAAGTTTTTAAAATATGTAATGTAATACCGCATAGACAGTAGCCCCTGAAGCTCGGTTATGTGTTCGGAAAGAAAAGCCGGACTGAGGATCTAAAAAGATATACGCAGGAGTTCTAAAAATTATGTCAATATGGGATTGGAGGCTGCGCTGCTGACCTCTGCCGCACTGACTGCGGAGGTCGGTGCTTTGAAGCAGGACCTCGAGCGGTCCGAGAACGAGCTCGGCCTTGCCAAGAAGCAGCTCGAGGACAAATAAGGTGAGTAACACCGTATTAAATTTGTACCTTACAGAAGAGGATTTTGGTTGCAATAGAAATAACAAGGATAACGTGGGCACTGCAGGGGCCACGAACAAGGTGGCGACCCTGAAGGGGGCCGTGTCCACGGCCGAATGTAATGCGGCCGCGGAACGAGCGGAGCGAGAGAAGCAGGAGGCGCGGGTGGCGGAGGTGCGGCAAGAGCTCCAGGCTCTCATGGAAAAGCATGAGAGTTTGGAGCGCGACTCGAAGACTCGAGAGTCCGAGCTTGCCTCGGCTCTTGAGAGTGCCAAAGCCGCTAAGGCCGAGGCCCATAAGGCCCTCCAAGAGATTGAGGCGGTGAAGAAAATTGCGGCGGGTAAGGCATTTTTCATGCAAAGCAAGCATGTGAATGTGAATTACCTGTTACTTACCCGAATTCGGAGCTCTCCAGGAGCGTTTGCAGATCTGCCTCGCAGCGTGTCCGATGCCGCCACATTCTACCGGGCCGAGGAGGGGAGCTCAACAGAGAAGGTCTTCTGGTCTCAGTATGCTGAGGCCGGACATCCGGTGCCCCTTAGCGACCAGCTAAAGCAGCTGGTCGAGCTCCACAAGTTAGCCGAACAGGCCATGAAGGGCCTCATAGTTCGGCTGTGGCCCGAGGAGGCCATGCCTGGGAGCTACTTCGGCTTAGTGCCGCGGCTGGTGGATGCGTGTCCCTGGGTGGAAGTCGTCTAGCGCTCCGCCTGCATTGAAGGTGCCCGTCGGGCCCTTGCCCGCGCAAAAGTGCACTGGGGCAGGCTGGATGCTGAGAAGCTTCTGACGGACGCGCCGCCGGCGGGCAAGGAGTATTGCACGCCTGAAATGTATTATAAGAGTGTCCTGAAGGGTGCCCGCAAGATTGCGGACGAGTGCCCCAAAGATGTAATATTTGAGTAGACTCGCAATGTGTTATCCTGTGCGCTGAAAACTTTGTTCATATGCGCTAAGCAACGCTTATTAATTTAAAATATTACCTTCTGTGCGACCGTTTATCAAATCTGAGAGATGGCAAGTCGTCGGCTTCAGCCCCCATGCCACGAGTGCTGGGGTATTCGGGATAAACTTGAGCGCTCTTGTTCCCATATTTGGGTCCATCTAGGGAGGCGTTCAACACGACGAACAAGGCAACCGGACTTATAATGCTTGAACACTCTCACTTAGCCATAGAATTCTATAATTTTAAATTTCGGCGAAGCCTCTAGTGTTCGGAAGACCGAGTTTGGGGCGCTATCCACGCCTGGGCCGGATGGAGCCGGTTCCTCGCTCTAAGTGGCATAAGTCTTTAGGGACTCGAAAAGACCTCTCGAACAGCGACCAGCTCTCGCCTTATCATGACGGTCAGTTTTAGCTTTCTGCACTGAGGCGCTCGCCCAGCTCAACCGGGGCGCAATCGCAGTGGTTCTCCCAGTGCTACCTTAGCCGATAGAACGGAACGTAAGGTACCAAAACATGGGAGCCGGGCAAACCCAACTATTGACCCAAGACATGATTCGGAGCCGATGCATATAGTGCTATAAGTTCGGGGTGCCGCACTTGTGAAAGTGTTCAGACTTATCACACCATAATGCGGGGAACATAAGCCCCTGGTGTATTCGGCCGTACCAAAGTGTACGGATGCAAAATGTCATAAATGAACATATATGTAAAAAGGGAATGCAATTATAAGCGAAAAGTGATGCATTCTTTATTCCAAGAATTCTGCCATGAGTGCAGAATGATACAAATAGTGCGGTAAGAAAGGGGTTGGACTATTAGACATGTCTCCCTCCAGGGGTAGGCTGCGGAATGGTGTATTAAATAGATTTAATGCTCATAATGGAGACCACCTGAGTATTCGTCGTAGCCTTTGTCCTTCCCTGGCTGTTGCATCGTGAGTTCGGTAGATTCACCGCCGGACAGGGTCTCTAGTGAACGGAGTCCTGTGGATAAATAAAAAATAAAAAAAGGAAAATAAAAAGAGCGACACACTTGGCAGCCCCTGGTGTGGTTGAGCCGCACTCTGGGCCTGTCGTGGTCGTGCCCCTCCCCCTATGCCCATGGTATCTCCAGAGTGTAATGATGTACGCGAAGGGCTAGTTTTGCAATCATGCAAGGGCTGGGGTTGGGGCCGCATTGCTACGCGTGCTCGGAATGTGCCAGGTGATCTTGATGTATGTTACTCCTGACGCGTTTGGCCATGTCCGGTCGTTTAACGGCCGGACTCGAAAATTGCCTTAAGAGGCTGCTCTGTACTTCTGCCACGAGGGCCGCTGTGTGTTCCTCCGTTCGGAGGGAGCGTTTAGTGTTTCCGTTGACCGTGATGACTCCATGAGGGCCTGGCACCTTGAGCTTAAGGTATGGATAATGCGGCACCGTGTTGAACTTTGCAAACGCGGTTCGTCCGAGCAGAGCGTGATAGCCACTGCAGAACGGGACTATGTCGAAGATTAACTCCTCGCTTCGGAAATTATCCGGGGATCCGAAGACCACTTCCAGTGTGACTGAGCCTGTACAATTGGCCTCAACACCTGGTATGACGCCTTTGAAGGTCGTCCTTGTAGGTTTAATCCTTGAGGGGTCTATGCCCATCTTGCGCACTGTATCCTAATAAAGCAGGTTCAGGCTGCTGCCGCTGTCCATCAAGACTCTAGTGAGGTGAAATCCATCGACGATTGGGTCTAAAACCAATGCGGCGAATCCGCCATGCCGGATACTGGTGCGGTGGTCCCTTCGATCGAAAGTGATCGGGCAAGAGGACCATGGATTGAACTTCGGGGCGACTGGCTCCATCGCATATACGTCCCTAAGTGCATGCTTCCGCTCCCTCTTGGGTATGTGGGTTGCGTATATCATGTTTACCGTCCGCACTTGTGGGGGGAAACCCTTCTGTCCTCTACTGTTCGGCGGCCGGGTCTCCTCCTCGTCATCGCTATGTAGCCCCTTGTCACTGTTTTCGGCAATTAACTTGCCTGCCTGCTTGAATACCCAACAATCCTTGTTGGTGTGGTTAGCTGGCTTTTCGGGGGTGCCATGTATCTGGCAGGAGCAGTCGAGTATTCGGTCCAAATTGGACGGACCCGGAGTAGTTCTTTTAAATGGCTTTTTCCGCTGACCAGGTTTAGAGCCTCTGAATCCGGCGTTGACTGCCGTATCCTCAGTGTTATTGCCGTTAACGCGGCGTTTGTTTTTGTTACGACGCGATCTGCCATTGCGGTCCTTGTTGTCCGGACTGCCAGAGTTTTTGCTGAGGTTGTTACTGCGGGCTAGCCAGCTGTCCTCCCCCGCACAGAAGCGGGTCATGAGTGATGTGAGGGCTGCCATGGATTTCGGCTTTTCCTGTCCTAGGTGCCGGGCTAGCCACTCGTCGCGGATGTTATGTTTGAAGGCTGCGAGGGCCTCTGCATCCGGACAGTCGATGATTTGAATTTTCTTTGTTAAGAACCGTGTCCAGAACTGTCTGGCCGATTCGTCTGGCTGCTGAATTATGTGGCTTAGGTCATCGGCGTCTGGTGGTCGCACATATGTGCCCTGGAAGTTGTCGAGAAATGCGGCTCCAGGTCCTCCTATGTCAGGACCCCGACTCAATGCCACATCGATCTAGCATGTAACACCTCATATCACTTTGCGGCCTCACGCACGGTATTCCCACGGGTGTCGCCTTACCTTTGCCCGGGACCGTTTGCGCCTTTTGGCTCACGTATATGATGATGTCGCTAGCATCCATATGATAAGGAGCCCGGGCTGACATGGCTAGTCGTAAACCCAAAGTGGCACAGACTTACAGGGACAGGCATCCATGACCCAGCATCGAACGTGTCGGTCATCAGCGAGTGAATCCAGGCTGTAGCACTGGGCTAGCAGGACTCCGGTGAACCGGGCTGTAGCGGGCTAACAGGACTCCGGTATTCATCGCGTGACATTTCCCCGAATGGACAGACACAGGAACGAAGAAGGACACATGCCGGCCAGCCTAAGTGTTTCGGAGCAGTAGCAAGCTACCATGGCTCAGTGGAAACACTAGGAGACATTTCCCGGTAAGAGAGGCTACTAAGGATAAACAACTAGATAGTCAGATCCCACACATACCAAGCATTTCAATAACATACACACAATATGCTCGATATGTGCAAATACAACATGGCATCACAACATGACTCTACGACTCAAGTAATTTATTCAATAGGCTCCGAGGAGCGAGATATTACAAACATGGGTGTCATGACCCAACATTCAGAGCATACAAATCAAAGCACAAACGGAAGCTATCATGTCTGAGTACAGACATCTATAAATGAAAGAGGCTGAGAAGCCGGACTATCTACCAGATCCTGCCGAGGGCACAAGATCGTAGCTGAGGTAACAAGCTAAACGTCGAAGTCCACACGGAACTACTAGTGAGACCGAAGTCTCTCTGCAAAAACATAAAATAGGCAAACGTGAGTACAAATGTACCCAGCAAGACTTACATCAGAACTAACTACACATGCATCATTATCAACAAAGGGGATGGTGGGGTTTAACTGCAGCAAGCCAGCTTTGACTCGGTGGCTATCCTAAACTACGACTGCAATGTAACTCTTTTGAGGTAGCGCACACGAGTCCACATATTCACCATATCAATACACCACTATGGATCCGCTTCCGCCTCCCTGCGAGAACGCCAACCATAGCACTCACGCTTATCTTGCGTATTTTAGAGTATCCACTTTCACTTGTCTATGAACTGATATAAGCAACCCAGAAGTCCTTCTCCGCGGACACGACTATTCGAATAGATGATGTTAACCCTGCAGGGGTGTACTTCTTCATACATGTTTCCACCACTTAGCGTCTGCACACGACATGTGCTCGGCAGACTTCAAGCGAAAGCCGACGTGGGTGTAGACCACGACCTACCTAAACACTCAAGTCTCTAGTCCAGGTTTATCGCCTATTCGGGTTCCATCCATGAGGAGATCCGGCCGGAGTTTCGCTCACAGCCCCAAACGATGTGAACAGAGTTCCGTGACACCAAACGGGCGCCCGGTATACCCGACCACGTGCCTACCGCATCACAGCCCACCCCTACGGTCAGGGCTGTCCACGGCCTCCAGCATACTACAAACACCAGAAACTACTTGCAACTCCTGGACAGAGGACAAGGTTGAATAAGAAGTCGAGCGGGGTCATATTTCAGGGCCCAATGTATGGTAGTAGCTGAATCATGGATCACAAACACAGAACTCAGTTCCTGAGGATGGCTGCAATGAGACAACCCACCATGTACTCCTACATGGCCTCTCACCGCTACCTTTACTGAATCGTATTCACACACTTAGCTCACACACAGTAGGACATGTTCACACACCTCTGATTCATCCCCGATGAATCAGACCTGACTCAACTCTAAGCAGTAGCAGGCATGACAAACAAGCATGAATGAGTAGGCACAACAGGGCTCAAACAACTCCTACTCATGCTAGTGGGTTTCATCTATTTACTGTGGCAATGACAGGTCATGCAAAGGATAAAGGGGTTCAGCTACCGCAGCAAGTAACAGTGAATCGTTGTTGTCCTAATGCAGTAAAAGAGAGCAGGAGCGAGAGAGTAGGATTGTATCAGAATGAACAAGGGGGTTTTGCTTGCCTGGCACTTCTGAAGATAACATTGAGTCTTCATCAGTGTCAACGATCACATCGCCGGTACACGTCTATCGAGAGGGGACAATTACCGGCAAACAAGGAAGAACACAATCAATGCAATGCGACAATATGATGCATGAATGTGACATGGCAATATGATGTGATTTGAGCTAATGCAACTAGCAACAGATTAAATGAAGTTGGTTTGAATACAAGATTCAAATTCAAACTCCATATGTGATTATTCAAATGCCATTTATTGGTTTTGTCCAAAACAGAGGACACACATTGTTCAAACATGCATTAAAATGGTACAGATGGATTCCTTGAATTTTTCTGATAATTTTTCATATATAATTTATTTAATTTGGAGTTACGGTTGAATTTCTATGAATTTTAGAAGTTTTAGGCATTTTCTGAAATTATTAAATCATTTAAGATTTATTTAAATCCAGAAAAGGGGTTTATTGCGTCAGCATGACCTCATAGTGACGTCAGCAGGTCAACGTGCGGCCCAGGTCAAACTGACCGGTGGGTCCCGAGTGTCAGTGTCTAACTAAACTAACCTAACTTAGTTAATACTAACCTAACTTAATTAGCCGGGCGGGGCCCGTATGTCAGTGGCTCTGGGGAAGTCAAACTAGGGTCAAACCCGGGCCAACTCGCCAGAGTTGACCCACTGTTCATCGCCGGCAGAGCCAGAGACGGCGGAGGGGTGCGGGTTTCCTCCTCCGGCGACCAAATGGCTGGCGGAGGGCATCTACGGAATGCCCAGGCTCGCGCGCATCTAACAGGGCAAACGGGAGAAGCTAGGGCGGCCGTAATCCTCGCCGGCGTCGAGCTCAGCGGCTGCCGGACCTCGGGCGTTGGCGGAAACGGCGCTACGGTGCACAAGAGGGGAAACGGAAGGGTGCTGCGGCCTCCTGAGGTTGCGGTGAGCACGACGGTGGGCTCGGGAGCGAGCTGCGGTGGTTGTGGCCATGGCCACGCCATGGCCGGCGGCGAGGAGCAATCGGCTCCGGTGAAAAGGGCGGCTAGAGTGCGGGAACGGGCGCGAGGAGGAGGGGGAATGGAAGAAGAGCTCACAGCGGATCCGGTGGAGGCATCGGCGAGGCCGGAGAGGGGCTGGAGCTCGCGAATCCTCGAAAGTTCGCCGACGGCCGAAGTTTGGGGACGAGCTTGAGGGCGACGCTGCAGGGCTTCCGGAGGGCCGTGGATCGGTGGGGAGGAAGAGGGGGTCGAGGCGGAGCCTTTGAGCGCATCGACGAGGCTAGGGGGTGGCGGTGGCCGCGAGGGAGCTCGTCGGTGGCGGCGGCTCCGTTCGGTCGCGGGAGGGAGAGGAAGCAGAGGAGGGGGAAGAGTTCGGGAGAGAGTGAGAGAGTTCCAGGGGAGTGGCGTGGCACGCATGGAGATGTCCGGGGTGTTGAGGTGGAGCGGCAAGCAGGAGGTGGCCGGGGCGTGCGCCGGCGTGCGTCGGCCATGCACCTGTGCCTACTGGCGCGAGGAGGAAGGCGACAGGAGGGAAGTGGAGATGGGCTGGGCCGTGCTGGGCCAGGTAAGTGGGCGCCAGGTAAGTTAGGTAGGTGGCCTGGTGGCCTTCTCTCCCTCTCTTTATTAGTTTCTGTTTTCTATTTTTTCTGTCTCTGTTTTGATTTAGTTTAGCAACTAAACCATTTTAATAAATTCTGTAGTTTATTATGTGGCTTGCTAAAATATATACAAAGCCACTCACAAACTTCCAGAATTATTTGGAGTCATATTTAATATATATTAAATATAAATCCAAGGCAAATAGTTATTGGACTAATTCAAATGGCCAAAATAAATATCTCTGTGACTCCAAAGATATTGGTTTAAATTTTACCTCTCACCAATGTTTCCATGGAATAACAGGAACATTTTCTTGGACTCATTGATGAAATTTAAATGTTGGTTATTTTTAGAGATCTTCTGAGGCTTTGAAAATTCCTCAATTCAATTTCATTTGAATTTAAACATGATGCTCACATGAGGTCTAGCCTAGTGCATAACAGGACCAGGGATGTGACATCCTAACATCCAATTGACTCTGCTGTCAAGCTGTTAAGCCAATGCCGAGCTAGTCCTTTAAGCTTGAGTGGGAGATACTTGATGGCGTGGAGATCGTCACCGCGGGCCATATGGATATGAAGGAGATAATCTTCGATCCAAACCGCAGGGTCTGTTGTGACATCGTAGGATTCAATGTTCATGGGTTTAAACCCTTCAGGGATTTGATGATCCATTACTTCATCTGTGAAGCATAGTGGGTGTGCGGCGCCTCTATACTGGGCGATATCACGACGTAGCTCAAGAGAGCTTTGTCTGCTATGTTCGGCCCGGCCGGAGTTGCTGTATCCGGCGCGACGGTAGTCGTCGTGGATCGTGGGGCACCCACGTGATCCGTAGATCGATCTTGATTGTCTTGCCTTGTCCTCTAGTACATCTCGCAAGTCCGGCGCATTCCCCCGCGGCTTTGCGCTTTTCTAGCGGTGCTGGGGTACGGTTCTGGTGGAGGGCCTAGATGCTTCTCTGTCGTGGCCACGAGGTGGTCGGTCTGCCGTATTGTGCGCTGGTGATGAAGGTTTATATGCTTCCCCCTATAATCGGGGGAGCAACTTGCATTTTGGGTAGCTTTTGGAGGGGCGTTCGAGTTCATGCTCTTCGGCCGCGAGGACCTCGGTCCATCTGTCGGCCAGCAGGTCTTGATCAGCTCGAAGCTGTTGCTGCTTTTTCTTTAGGCTATTCGCCGTGGCCATTAGCCTGCGTTTAAAACGCTCTTGTTCGACGGGATCCTCGGGCACGACAAATTCGTCGTCGTTGAGGCTTGCCTCGTCTCCGGAGGGAGGCATGTAATTGTCATCCTCTATCTCCTTGTCTGCCGCTCTCTTTTGAGGGCTGGCTTCTCCGTCCTCCTGTGCTGAATCTTGCTGGAGGGGGTTGTCTTCGGCACTCTCTGGGGTGTTATTATCTCCGGTGCTGGAATCTCCATTCTTGCTATGGCGGGGTTTAGAGCGGCGCTGCTGACGTCGGCGCTTGGGCTGTTACTTAGAGGAATCTGCCTCCACTGCTTCTTCGCCGTTACCATCCTTTGGGATGTCCACCATGTATATGTTGTATGACGAGGTGGTCTTCCAGTGCCCAATAGGTGCTGGTTCTTGGTAGTCTCCGGCATCGTCGTCCATACCGTCGATGTCTTCGGAGTTGTAGTCTAGCATGTCGGTTAGATCGTCGACAGTGGCTACAAAGTGGGTGGTGGGTGGGCTTTGAATTTCTTCGTCGTCCGCATCCCAACCATCCTGACCGCAGTCCGGCCAGGGCTCTCCTGATAACGAGAGATACTTTAGCGAATTCAGGATGTCGCCAAAGGGTGAGTGCTGAAAGATGTCCGCAGCGGCGAACTCCATGATCGGCGCCCAATCGGATTCGATTGGCAGGGGCGCAAGAGGTTCGGAGTCCGGCAAGGAGTCCGGCACCTCGGAGTCATGAGCTTTGCAAGGGACAAGGTTAGTATTCGGCTCCATCGCCGTAGAAGTTGCAGCCCCCGAGGCGGTGTCCAGCCACCTGTCCTCGATCTGCGCGGTCGGCTCCGAACTATGGGTCAGAGCGGACTCATGTGCGGCCTCCAGGGTACTGTCCGGTGGTAGAGCTAAATCGTGCCCATCGTGACAGTGCGGCGCGCTCAGCTGTGGCTCGAATCCATCGAAGATCAAGTCTCCGCGGATGTCAGCCGTGAAGTTTAGGCTTCCAAACTTGACCTGATGGCCAGGGGCGTAGCTTTCGATCTGCTCCAGATGGCCAAGCGAATTGGCCCGCAGTGCAAAGCCGCCGGACACGAAGATCTGTCCGGGGAGAAATGTCTCACCCTGGACTGCGTTGTTGTTGATTGAAGAAGCCATCAAGCCTATCGGTGACGGCACAGAGGAACTCTCAATGAAAGCACCAATGTCGGTGTCAAAACCGGTGGATCTCGGGTAAGGGGTCCCAAACTGTGCGTCTAGGCGGATGGTAATAGGAGGCAAGGGACACGATGTTTTTACCCAGGTTCGGGCCCTCTCGATGGAAGTAAAACCCTACTCCTGCTTGATTGATATTGATGATATGGGTAGTACAAGAGTGGATCTCCCACGAGATCAAGGAGGCTAAACCCTAGAAGCTAGCCTATGGTATGATTGTTGTAATGGTTGTCCGTCCTACGGACTAAAACCCTCCGGTTTATATAGACATCGGAGAGGGCTAGGGTTACACAGAGTCGGTTACAATGGTAGGAGATCTACATATCCATATCACCAAGCTTGCCTTCCACGCCAAGGAAAGTCCCATCCGGACATGGGACGAAGTCTTCAATCTTGTATCTTCATAGTCTTGGAGTCCGGCCGATGATGATAGTCCGGCTATCCGGACACCCCCTAGTCCAGGACTCCCTCAGTAGCCCTTGAACCATGCTTCAATGACGATGAGTCCGGCGCGCATATTGTTCGGCATTGCAAGGCGGGTTCTACCTCCGAATAACTCATAGAAGATAGCGAACACCAGGATAGTGTCCGGCTCTGCAAAATAAATTCCACATTCCACCGTAGAGAGAATAATATGTACACAAGTTCAATCTGCTTACGCATTTTGTGGCATGACGTCACACCACCACCAAGCCTTTACTTGAATCATTTTTTATTATACCACCTCAGCGCGTTTAGGGAAGTGGTTTCCTTGGCACGTCTTGTCGAAGCAGAGATCGTGTTCCCCTTATTCCGGGATTCCCATCAATACAGACGTGGGTAACCCAACCGCGCCATTGATGGTGGCGCCTGGGAGATAAGCGAGTTTTACCAGGCCGGTGGGGACGCATAGTCTTCGTCCGCCCATATATAAGGGGATAAGGATCCACCTTTTTTACCTACGCCTTCTTCCTCCTTTGCTTATTCGTATCCGCGCACTCGAGCTCCAGCGCCCAAGTCCGCACATCTCGTCTCAACCTTCTCCAGCCATGTCCGGAGCGGGAGGCAAGTGGATGGCCTCCTCCGTTACGGAGGGGCACATCAAGAAGCTGCGCGGCGCCGGATACCTCTCCAGCGACATCGTGCACCGGCTGCCCGACGAGGGGCAGCTCATCCCCACCCCCAGGCCTCATGAGAGGGTCGTATTCCTTCCCCACTTCCTCCGCGGACTGGGCTTCCCACTTCATCCCTTCATTTGGGGGCTCATGTACTACTACGGCCTGGACTTCCACGATCTGGCGCCAAATTTCATCCTCAACATCTCGGCGTTTATCGTCGTGTGCGAGGCCTTCCTCTGCATCCAACCCCACTTCGGCTTGTGGCTAAAGACCTTCAATGTCAAGCTGAAGGTGGTGAAGGGCGTCCAAGCGGAGTGCGGAGGCGCCATGGTGGGCAAAATGCTCAACGTCATCTGGCTCGAGGGTGCCTTCGTGGAGTCCGCCAAAGGGTGGCAATCGGGGTGGTTCTACATCACCGAGCCGCGTGACCCTAAATGGGCAGTGGCCCCTGAGTTCAGATCTGGTATGCCCATGCAGCTCACCTCCTGGAAAGAGAAGGGCTTGCTATGGGGTAGTTCGGAGGAGCTGACAGGACTCCAGTCCTGTCTCCAGACCCTGGTGAACAAGAAGCTTAAGCTTGTCAACGTGATCCAGGTCATGCTCGTCCGCCGGATTCTCCCCTGCCAGCAACGGGCCTTCAATTTGTGGGAGTTTGATCCGGCACAACACCGGACCTTGAGCGGGCTCTTCGACATGACGTACGAAGCTGCCTAGAGGGTGCTGTTCAAGGGCGGAGAAGCCCCCGCATCCGCAACTGAAGATCGCGGATTCAGCACAAAGTGCCCGGCCGGCGAGGTAAGCTTTGCTATCCTTTATGGGACACTTATTTCTTTCATAGTTTGACTCTATGTGGGATCTAAAACTCCCAATGCCTTTAATAGGACTGGCAGAGGACGTCCGGACAGGTCAACTGTCCGGCTCCCCTTCCCGAAGACCCAGCGGACACCCGTTTGACGGGGCTGCTGGTTCCGGCCCTTTACGTGGTGCCGGAAAAGAAGGCGAAGAATAAGGCCACGGGAACCCGAAGGAGTTCCCGGCGCCAGGTGGTGTCGGACTCATCGTCCGATGGCTCCGAGGCGGACTCCTTCCCCGAAGACAAGGAGGAGAAAGAGGACTCTTCCCAGGAGGAGGGAGAGAAGAAGAGGAAGGCTTCCCCAACGGGGGAGGCCGAAGGGTCCAAGAGGGGAAGGACCCTTCCTCCGGACAGCTCCCCCAACACCGACGACGACGACGAGGGGTGGCCCTCAAGGGCCAAGCCCCCGGCAAGATCGTAAGTATCCGGATTCCTGGATGATTTATAATTTCTCTTTTTTTGCCACACAGTGTCCTTCTAATGCCGCATACGACCTGTAGTCCGGCCGAGGACGATTTTCCCGCTTCTTCGAGCGGGTCCTTGGCTCCGTCGGATGTGGATTCCATTCCGACCGCCTCCACCCCTCGTGGTGCTGAGGACGCCGAGGTGGGATCCTAGGAGGGGACCCGCCAGGAGGGGGAGGCTCTGGAGGTGCCACATGGAAACCTTCCGGTCTTCGCACCGGAACCCGTAGTGGTTCCGGAACCCGGCAGGCGGCCCCTTCGTAAGAAGGGAAAGACCGTGGCACCGGCAGCCTCCGTCCAACCGGAGGCGCCGGTCAACTTGTTGGAGGCGCTCAACGGCGCTTCCATTGAGGAAGAACACCGCACTATCATGAGTGCGGTGATTCAGAAGGTTCAGCTTGCCAAGAGCGGGCTGACCGAAGCCTGCAGCAGCCTTCTAACAGGCTTTGAGGTAAGAAGTTTTTAAAATATGTTATGTAATACCGCATAGACAGTAGCCCCTAATGCTCGTTCGGTGTTCAGAAAGAAAAGCCGGACTGAGGATCTAAAAAGATATACGCAGGAGTTCTAAAAATTATGTCAACATGGGATTGCAGGCTGCGCTGCTGACCTCTGCCGCACTGACTGCGAAGGTTGTTGCTTTGAAGCAGGACCTCGAGCGGTCCGAGAACGAGCTCGGCCTTGCCAAGAAGCAGCTCGAGGACAAAGAAGGTGAGTAACACCGTATTAAATTTGTACCTTACAGAAAAGGATTTTGGTTGCAATAGAAATAACAAGGATAATGTGGGCACTGCAGGGGCCATGAACGAGGTGGCGACCCTAAAGGAGGCCGTGTCCGCGGCCGAACGTAATGCGGCCGCAGAACGAGCGGAGCGAGAGAAGCAGGTGCGCTGGTGGCGGAGGTGTGGCAAGAGCTCCAGGCTCTCATGGAAAAGCATGAGAGTTTGGAGCGCGACTCGAAGACTCGAGAGTCCGAGCTTGCCTCGGCTCTTGAGAGTGCCAAAGCCGCTAAGGCCGAGGCCCATAAGGCCCTCCAGGAGATTGAGGCGGTGAAGAAAATTGCGGCGGGTAAGGCATTTTTCATGCAAAGCAAGCATGTGAATGTGAATTACCTGTTACTTACCCGAATTCGGAGCTCTCCAGGAGTGTTTGCAGATCTGCCTTGCAGCGTGTCCGATGCCGCCGCATTCTACCGGGCCGAGGAGGGGAGCTCAATGGAGAAGGTCTTCTGGTCTCAGTTTGCTGAGGCCGGACATCCGGTGCCCCTTAGCGACCCGCTAAAGCAGCTGGTCGAGCTCCACAAGGTAGCCGAACAGGCCATGAAGGGCCTCATAGTTCGGCTGTGGCCCGAGGAGGCCATGCCTGGGAGCTACTTCGGCTTAGTGCGGCGGCTGGTGGATGCGTGTCCCTGGGTGGAAGTCGTCAAGCGCTCCGCCTGCATTGAAGGTGCCCGTCGGGCCCTTGCCCGCGCAAAAGTGCACTGGGGCAGGCTGGATGCTGAGAAGCTTCTGACGGACGCGCTGCCGGCGGGCAAGGAGTATCGCATGCCTGAAATGTATTATAAGAGTGTCCTGAAGGGTGCCCACAAGATTGCGGACGAGTGACCCAAAGATGTAATATTTGAGTAGACTCGCAATGTGTTATCCTGTGCGCTGAAAACTTTGTTCATATGCGCTAAGCAACGCTTATTAATTTAAAATATTACCTTCTGTGCGGCCGTTTATCAAATCTGAGAGATGGCAAGTCGTCGGCTTCAGCCCCCATGCCACGAGTGCTGGGGTGTTCGGGATAAACTTGAGCGCTCTTGTTCCCATATTTGGGTCCATCTAGGAAGGCGTTCAACACGACGAGCAAGGCAACCAGACTTATAATGCTTGAACACTCTCACTTAGCCATAGAATTCTATAATTTTAAATTTCGGCGAAGCCCCTAGTGTTCGGAAGACCGAGTTCGGGGCGCTATCCACGCCTGGGCCGGACGGAGCCGGTTCCTCGCTCTAAGCGGCATAAGTCTTTAGGGACTCGAAAAGACCTCTCGAACAGCGACCAACTCTCGCCTTATCATGACGGTCAGTTCTAGCTTTCTCCACTGAGGCACTCGCCCAGCTCAACCGAGGCACAATCGCAGTGGTTCTCCCAGAGCTACCTTAGCCGATAGAACGGAACGTAAGGTACCAAAACATGGGAGCCGGGCAAACCCAACTATTGACCCAAGACATGATTCGGAGCCGATGCATATAGTGCTATAAGTTCGGGGTGCCGCACTTGTGAAAGTGTTCGGACTTATCACACCATAATGCGGGGAACATAAGCCCCTGGTGTATTCGGCCGTACCAAAGTGTACGGATGCAAAATGTCATAAATGAACATATATGTAAAAAGGGAATGCAATTATAAGCGAAAAGTGATGCATTCTTTATTCCAGGAATTCTGCCATGAGTGTAGAATGATACAAATAGTGCGGTAAGCAAGGGATTGGACTATTAGACATGTCTCCCTCCAGGGGTAGGCTGCGGAATGGTGTATCAAACAGATTTAATGCTCATAATGGAGACCACCTGAGTATTCGTCGTAGCCTTTGTCCTTCCCTGGCTGTTGCATCGTGAGTTCGGCAGATTCACCGCCGGACAGGGTCTCTGGTGAACGGAGTCCTGTGGATAAATAAAAAATAAAAAAAAGGAAAAGAAAAAGAGCGACACACTTGGGAGCCCCTGGTGTGGTTGAGCCGCACTCTGGGCCTGTCGTGGTCGTGCCCCTCCCCTATGCCCATGTTATCTCCAGAGCGTAATGATGTACGCAAAGGGCTAGTTTTGCAATCATGCAAGGGCTGGGGTTGGGGCCGCATTGCTACACGTGCTCGGAACGTGCCAGGTGGTCTTGATGTATGTTAGTCCTGGCGCGTTTGGCCATGTCCGGTCGTTTTACGTCCGGACTCGAAAATTGCCTTAAGAGGCTGCTCTGTACTTCTGCCGCGAGGGCCGTTGTGTGTCCCTCCGTTCGGAGGGAGCGTTTAGTGTTTCCGTTGACCGTGATGACTCCACGAGGTCCTGGCATCTTGAGCTTAAGGTATGCAATGCGGCACCGCGTTTAACTTTGCAAACGCGGTTCGTCCGAGCAGAGCGTGATAACCACTGCAGAACGGGACTATGTCGAAGATTAACTCCTCGTTTCGGAAATTATCCGGGGATCCGAAGACCACTTCCAGTGTGACTGAGCCTGTACAATTGGCCTCAACACCTGGTATGACGCCTTTGAAGGTCGTCTTTGTAGGTTTAATCCTTGAGGGGTCTATGCCCATCTTGCGCACTGTGTCCTGATAAAGCAGGTTCAGGCTGCTGCCGCCGTCCATCAGGACTCTAGTGAGGTGAAATTCATCGATGATTGGGTCTAAAACCAATGCGGCGAATCCGCCATGCCGGATACTGGTGGGGTGGTCCCTTCGATCGAAAGTGATCAGGCAAGAGGACCATGGATTGAACTTCGGGGCGACTGGCTCCATCGCATATACGTCCCTAAGTGCACGCTTCCGCTCCCTCTTGGGTATGTGGGTTGCGTATATCATGTTTACCGTCCGCACTTGTGGGGGGAAACCCTTCTGTCCTCTACTGTTCGGCGGTCGGGTCTCCTCCTCGTCATCGCTATGCAGCCCCCTGTCATTGTTTTCGGCAATTAACTTACCTGCCTGCTTGAATACCCAACAATCCCTGTTGGTGTGGTTAGCTGGCTTTTCGGGGGTGCCATGTATCTGGCAAGAGCGTCGAGTATTCGGTCCAAATTGGACGGACCCGGAGTAGTTCTTTTAAATGCCTTTTTCCGTTGACCGGGTTTAGAGCCTCTGAATCCGGCGTTGACTGCCGTATCCTCAGTGTTATCACCGTTAACGCGGTGTTTGTTTTTGTTACGACGCGATCTGCCATTGCGGTCCTTGTTGTCCGGACTGCCAGAGTTTTTGCTGAGGTTGTTACTGCGGGCTAGCCAGCTGTCCTCCCCCGCACAGAAGCGGGTCATGAGTGATGTGAGGGCTGCCATGGATTTTGGCTTTTCCTGTCCTAGGTGCCGGGCTAGCCACTCGTCGCGGATGTTATGTTTGAAGGCTGCGAGGGCCTCTACATCCGGATAGTCGACGATTTGATTTTTCTTTGTTAAGAACCGTGTCCAAAACTGTCTGGCCGATTCGTCTGGCTGCTGAATTATGTGGCTTAGGTCATCGGCGTCTGGTGGTCGCACATATGTGCCCTGGAGGTTGTCGAGAAATGCGGCTTCCAGGTCCTCCCAACATCCAATTGACTCTGCTGGCAAGCTGTTAAGCCAATGCCGAGCTGGTCCTTTAAGCTTGAGTGGGAGATACTTGATGGCGTGGAGATCGTCACCGCGGGCCATATGGATATGAAGGAGATAATCTTTGATCCAAACCGCGGGGTCTGTTGTGCCATCGTAGGATTCAATGTTCACGGCTTTAAACCCTTCAGGGATTTGATGATCCATTAGTTCATCTGTGAATCATAGTGGGTGTGCGGAGCCTCTATACTGGGCGATATCACGACGTAGCTCAGGAGAGCTTTGTCTGCCATGTTCGGCCCGGCCGGAGTTGCTGTATCCGGCGCGACGGTAGTCGTCATGGATCGTGGGGCGCCCACATGATCCGTAGATAGATCTTGATTGTCTTGCCTTGTCCTCCAGTACGTCTCGCAAGTCCGGCGCATTCCACCGTGGCTTCGCGCTTTTGAGCGGTGCCGGGGTATGGTTCTGGTGGAGGGCCTAGATGCCTCTCTATCGCGGCCACGAGGTGGTCGGTCTGCCGTATTGTGCATTGGTGATGAAGGTTTATATGCTTTCTCCTCTAATCGGGGGAGCAACTTGCGTTTTGGGTAGCTTTTGGAGGGGCGTTTGAGTTCATGCTCTTCGGCCGCGAGGACCTCGATCCATCTGTCGGCCAGCAGGTCTTGATCAGCTCAAAGCTGTTGCTGCTTTTTTTAGGCTGTTCGCCGTGGCCATTAGCCTGCGTTTAAAACGCTCTTGTTCGACGGGATCCTCGGGCACGACGAATTCGTCGTCGTTGAGGCTTGCCTCATCTCCGGAGGGAGGCATGTAATTGTGATCCTCTATCTCCTCGTCTGCCGCTCTCTCTTGAGGGCTGGCTTCTCCGTCCTCCTGTGCTGAATCTTGCTGCAGGGGGTTGTCTTCGGCACTCTCTGGGGTGTTATTATCTCCGGTGCTGGAATCTCCATTCTTGCTGTGGCGGGATTTAGAGCAGCGCCGCTGACGTCGGCGCTTGGGCTGTTTCTTAGAGGAATCTTCCTCCGCTGCTTCTTCGCCGTTACCATCCTTTGGGATGTCCACCATGTGTATGTCGTATGACGAGGTGGTCTTCCAGTGCCCCGTAGGTGCTGGTTCTTGGTCGTCTCCGGCATCGTCGTCCATACCATCGATGTCTTCAGAGTCGTAGTCTAGCATGTCAGTTAGATCATCGACAGTGGCTACAAAGTGGGTGGTGGGTGGGCTTGGAATTTCTTCGTCGTCCGCATCCCAACCATCCTGACCACAGTCCGGCCAGGGCTCTCCTGATAACGAGAGATACTTTAGCGAATTCAGGATGTCGCCAAAGGGTGAGTGCTGAAAGATGTCCGCAGAGGCGAACTCCATGATCGACGCCCAATCGGATTTGATTGGCAGGGGCGCAGGAGGTTTGGAGTCCGGCAAGGAGTCCGGCACCTCGGAGTCACGAGCTTTGCAAGGGACAAGGTCAGTATTCGGCTCCATCGCCGTAGAAGTTGCAGCCCCCGAGGCGGTGTCCAGCCACCTGTCCTCGATCTGCGCGGTCGGCTCCAAACTATGGGTCAGAGAGGACTAATGTGCGGCCTCCAGGGTACTGTCCGGTGGCAGAGCTAAATCGTGCCCATCGTGACAGTGCGGCGCGCTCGGCTGTGGCTCGAATCCATCGAAGATCAAGTCTCCGCGGATGTCAGCCGTGAAGTTTAGGCTTCCAACCTGACCTGATGGCCAGAGGCGTAGCGTTCGATCAGCTCGAGATGGCCAAGCGAATTGCCCGCAGTGCAAAGCCGCCGAACACGAAGATCTGTCCGGGGAGAAAAGTCTCACCCTGGACTGCGTTGTTGTTGATTGAAGAAGCCATCAAGCATATCGGTGACGACACAGAGGAACTCTCAATGAAAGCACCAATGTCGGTGTCAAAACCGGCGGATCTCGGGTAGGGGGTCCCGAACTGTGCGTCTAGGCGGATGGTAACAAGAGGCAACGGACACGATGTTTTTACCCAGGTTCGGGCCCTCTCGATGGAGGTAAAACACTACTCCTGCTTGATTGATATTGATGATATGGGTAGTACAAGAGTGGATCTACCACGAGATCAAGGAGGCTAAACCCTAGAAGCTAGCCTATGGTATGATTGTTGTAATGGTTGTCCGTCCTACGGACTAAAACCCTCCGGTTTATATAGACACCGGAGAGGGCTAGGGTTACACAGAGTCGGTTACAATGGTAGGAGATCTACATATCCGTATCACCAAGCTTTCCTTCCACGACAAGGGAAGTCCCATCCGGACACGGGACGAAGTCTTCAATCTTGTATCTTCATAGTCTTGGAGTCCGGCCGATGATGATAGTCCGGCTATCCGGACACCCCCTAGTCCAGGACTCCCTCAGTTAGGTTTACCTTAATACTCCTTTTTGTAGTTGTGGATGCTTGCAATAGGGGTTAATCATAAGTCGGATGATTGTCCATGTTAGGGCAGTACCCAAGTGTCGGTCCACCCACATATCAAATTATCAAAGTACCGAACGCGAATCTTACGAATGTGATGAAAACTAGCTCGACGATAATTCCCAATGTGTCCTCGGGAGCTCCTTCTTCATTATTAGAATTTGTCCAGGCTTATCCTTTGCTACATAAAGGATTGGGCCACCTTGCTGCACTTTATTTACTTTATTTACTTTTTCTCGTTACTATTTACCTTATCATAAAACTATCTATCACCTACTATTTCAGTGCTTGCAGAGAAAACCTTACTGAAAACCGCTTATCATTTCCTTCTGCTCCTCGTTGGGTTAGACACTCTTACTTATCGAAAGGACTACGATAGATCCCCTATACTTGTGGGTCATCAAGACTCTTTTCTGGCGCCATTGCCGGGGAGTGTAGCGCTCTTGGTGAGTGGAACTTGGTAAGGAAACATTTATATAGTGTGCTGAAATTTCTGTTACTTGTCACTAACGAAACTAATCCTTTGAGGGGCTTGTTTGGGGTACCTTCACCCCAACCAGAAGAGCAAAGAGATGCTCCTCAACCTACTGAACTTTATGAAAATATTCAATTTGAGATTCCTTCGGGTATGATAGAAAAACTGCTAGCTAATCCTTTTGCAGGAGACGGAACATTGCATCCCGACTTACACCTTATCTTTGTGGATGAAGTTTTTGGATTATTTAAGCTTGAAGGTATTCCCGATGATGTTGTCAAAAGGAAGGTCTTCCCTTTATCTTTGAAGGGAGATGCAATGACATGGTATAGGCTATGTGATGATACGAGATATTGGAATTATAAGCGATTGAAGTTGGAATTTCACCAGAAGTTCTATCCTATGCATCTTGTTCATCGTGATCGTAATTACATATATAATTTCTGGCCTCGCGAAGGAGAAAGCATCGCTCAAGCTTGGGGGAGGCTTAAGTCAATGTTGTATTCATGCCCCAATCATGAGCTCTCTCGGGAAATGATTATTCAGAATTTTTATGCTCGGCTTTCTCTTGATAATCGCAACCTGCTCGATACTTCCTGTGCTGGTTCTTATATGCTGAAGACTATTGATTTCAAATGGGACTTATTGGAAAGAATTAAACGCAACTCTGAAGATTGGGGTTCCGACGATGGTAAGGAGTCAGGTATGACACCTAAGTTCGATTGTGTTAAATCTTTTATGGATACTGATGCTTTCCGTGGATTTAGCTCTAAGTATGGACTTGACTCTGAGACAGTAGCTACTTTTTGTGAAATTTTTGCTACTCACGTTGATCTCCCTAAAGAGAAGTGGTTTAAATATAATCCTCCTGTTGAAGTGAAAGTAGTTGCACCTATTACAGTCGAAAAAAGACTATTACATATAGTGATCCTATTATTCCTACTGCTTATGTCGAAAAACCTCATTTTCCTGTTAGGATAAAAGATCATGCTGAAGCTTCGACTATTGTTCGTAAAAGTAATACTTGGACTTATACACCTCCTGAGCAAATTAAGGTTGAACCTGGTATTGCTATGATTAAAGATCTCTTGGATGAGGACTTAGATGGACAAGTTATCTCTTTCTTCGGTGAAACTGCTAATATTGCTAGACCCGATACTAAGACATGTAGACCTGTTGTAGGCACGCCTGTTATTTCTGTTAAAATAGGAGATCATTGTTATCATGGTTTATGTGATATGGGTGCTAGTGCTAATGCGATACCTTATGATCTTTATAAAGAAATTATGCACGATATTGCACCTGTTGAATTAGAAGACATTGATGTTACTATTAAGCTTGCTAATAGGGACACCATTAAACCTATTGGGATTGTTAGAGATGTTGAAGTCTTGTGTGGGAAGATTAAATACCCTGCTGATTTTCTTGTTCTTGGTTCCCCACAAGATGATTTTTGTCCCATTATTTTTGGTAGACCCTTCTTGAATACTGCTAGTGCTAAGATTGATTGTAAAAGGAAGGTTGTCACTGTTGGCATAGATGGTATGTCTCATGAGTTTAATTTTGCCAAGTTTAGTAGACAACCTCGCGAAAGGGAACCACCTAGTAAGGATGAAATTATTGGCCTTGCTTCCATTGCTGTTCCTCCAACTGATCCGTTAGAACAATATTTGCTAGACCATGAAAACGATATGTTTATGAAGGAAAGGGAAGAAATAGATGAAGTGTTCCTTAAACAGGAACCTATGCTGAAATATAACCTTCCCGTTGAAATTCTTGGGGATCCCCCTCCACCCAAGGGTGATCCCGTGTTTGAACTCAAGCCATTACTTGATAATCTTAAGTATGCTTATCTTGATGAAAAAGAAATATATCATGTTATTATTAGTGCTAACCTTTCAGAGAAAGAAGAAGAAAGATTATTGAAAACTCTGAAGAAACACTGAGCTACTATTGGATATACTCTGGATGATCTTAAGGGCATTAGTCCCACATTATGTCAACACAAAATTTCAGTGGAGAAAGATGCCAAACCAGTAAGAGATCCTCAAAGACGATTAAATCCCAAAATGAAGGAAGTGGTAAGAAAGGAGATACTAAAGCTCCTTGAGGCAGGTATTATTTATCCCGTTGCTGATAGTGAATGGGTAAGCCCTGTCCATTGTGTCCCTAAAAAGGGAGGTATTACCATTGTTCCTAATGATAAAGATGAATTGATCCCGCAAAGAATTATTACAGGTTATAGGATGGTAATTGATTTCTGTAAGTTAAATAAAGCCATTAAGAAAGATCATTACCCTTTACCTTTTATTGATCAGATGCTAGAAAGGCTATCCAAACACACACACTTTTGCTTTCTAGATGGTTATTCTGGTTTCTCAAAGATACTCGTGTCCATGCAGGATCAATCTAAAAACTACTTTTACTTGCCCTTTTGGTACTTTTCCTTATAGATGTATGCCTTTTGGTTTATGTAATGCACCTGCTACCTTTCAAAGATGCATGATGGCTATATTTTCTGATTTTTGTGAAAAGATTTGTGAGGTATTCATGGACGACTTCTCCATCTATGATCCTCTTTTGATGATTGTTTGAGCAACCTTGATCGAGTTTTGTAGAGATGCGAAGATACTAGTCTCGTCCTGAATTGGGAAAAGTGTCACTTTATGGTTAATGAAGGCATTGTCTTGGGGCACAAGATCTCCGAGAGAGGTATTGAAGTTGATAAAGCCAAAGTTGATGCTATTGAAAAGATGCCATGCCCCAAGGACATAAAAGGTACAAGAAGTTTCCTTGGTCATGCCGGCTTTTATAGGAGGTTCATTAAGGACTTTTCTAAAATCTCTAGGCCTCTAACTAATTTATTGCAAAAAGATATTCCTTTTGTTTTTGATGATGATTGTGTAGAAGCATTTGAAACGCTTAAGAAAGCTTTGATCACTACACCTATTGTTCAGCCACCTGATTGGAATTTACCTTTTGAAATTATGTGCGATGCTAGTGATTATGCTGTAGGTGCTGTTTTAGGGCAAAGAGTCGATAAGAAATTGAATGTTATCCAGTATGCTAGTAAGACTCTTGATACTGCCCAGAGAAATTATGCTACTACTGAAAAAGAATTCTTAGCAGTTGTGTTTGCATGTGATAAGTTTAGACCTTATATTGTTGATTCCAAAGTTACTATTCACACTGATCATGCTGCTATTAAATATCTTATGGAAAAGAAAGATGCTAAGCCTAGACTCATTAGATGGGTTCTCTTGCTCAAAGAATTTGACTTGCATATTATTGATAGAAAGGGAGCTGAGAACCCCGTTGCAGACAACTTGTCTAGGTTAGATAATGTTCTTGATGACCCACTGCCTATTAATGATAGTTTTCCTGATGAACAATTAGCGGTTGTCAATGCTTCTCGTACTGCTCCTTGGTATGCTGATTATGCTAATTCCATTGTTGCTAAATATATACCGCCTAGTTTCACATACCAGCAAAAGAAAAAGTTCTTTTATGATTTAAGACATTACTTCTGGGATGATCCACACCTTTATAAAGAAGGAGTAGAAGGTATTATTAGACGTTGTGTGCCTGAGCATGAACAGGAACAAATCATGCGCAAATGTCACTCTGAATCTTATGAAGGACACCACGCTGGAGATAGAACCGCACACAAGGTATTACAATCTGGTTTTTATTGGCCTACTCTCTTCAAAGATGCTCGTAAGTTTGTCTTATCTTGTGATGAATGTCAAAGAATAGGTAACATTAGTAGACGTCAAGAAATGCCTATGAATTATTCTCTTGTTATTGAACCATTTGATGTTTGGGGCTTTGATTATATGGGACCTTTTCCGGCCTCCAATGGTTATACACATATTTTAGTTGCTGTTGATTACATTACTAAGTGGGTAGAAGCTATTCCAACCAGTAGTGCTGATCATAACACTTCTATTAAAATGCTTAAAGAAGTTATTTTTTTGAGGTTTGGAGTCCCTAGATATTTTATGACTGATGGTGGTTCACACTTTATTCATGGTGCTTTCCGTAAGATGCTCGCTAAGTATTATGTCAATCATAGAATCGCATCTCCTTATCACCCGCAGCATAGTGGTCTAGTAGAGTTGAGCAATAGAGAGCTCAAATTAATTTTGCAAAAGGCTGTGAATAGATCTAGAAAGAATTGGTCCAAAAAAGTTGATGATGCGTTATGGGCCTATAGAACTGCATACAAAAATCCTATGGGTATGTCTCCATATAAGATGGTTTATGGAAAAGCATGTCATTTACCTCTTGAACTTGAACATAAGGCATATTGGGCTATTAAGGAGCTCAACTATGATTTCAAACTTGCCGGTGAGAAGAGGTTGTTTGATATTAGCTCACTTGATGAATGGAGAACCCAAGCATATGAGAATGCCAAGCTTTTCAAATAAAAAGTCAAACGCTGGCATGATAAGAGGATACAAAAGCGTGAGTTTAACGTAGGAGATTATGTGTTATTATTCAACTCTCGTTTAAGATTTTTTGCAGGAAAACTTCTCTCAAAATGGGAAGGTCCCTACGTTATCGAGGAGGTCTATCATTCTGGTGCTATAAAAATCAACAACTTCGAAGGCACAAATCCGAGGGTGGTAAACGGTCAAAGAATTAAACATTATATTTCAGGTAATCCTATAAATGTTGAAACTAATATTATTGAAACCATAACCCCTGAGGAATACATAAGAGACACTTTCCAGAACGTTCCAGACTCCGAAAAGGCATAGGTACGTGGTACGGTAAGCAAACCGACTCCAAAACAACTCTAATGGCAATTTTTATCAGTTTTGGATTATTTAAGAATTTTAGGAAGAAATAAGTAGTCCGAAAGGGACACGAGGCTCCCACGAGAGAGGAGGCCGCCCCCCCCTGTAGGGCGCGCCCCCTGTCTCGTGGGCACCTCGTGTGCCTCCCGGACTCTGTTTTCTTGTATGTTACGTATTTTGGTCGGTAAAAATTCATCATATATACTCCCGAAGGTTTTGGCCATCGTATCATGCAAATATCCTCTGTTTTTTGTTTCGAGCTGTTTCCGTTGCAGATTTAGAGCACCATGACTTCCCCCTCCTCCAACAACGAAGACAAGGATGCTTGGCTATTGAAGATAGACTTGAAAAGAGAGGAACCAGAAGAGATCAACAAGGATGAAAGGATCAAGAAGGCCATGGAGGTTCAAGCTCCGGTGGATCATATTGCTGGGCTCAAGGGCATTAACCGCAAGTTGGAGGAGCTTTTACGCTCGATGTGCGATTATCCACCATCATCATCACCGCCTCCATCACCTCTGAAGAACTAATCACATGGGTATGGGCACTCCCCTTGGCAACTGCCAAGCTTGGGGGAGGTGCCCCGGTATCGTATCACCCTCACACTCCTATTTTTACCGCTTTATTTAGTTCGATCCTTTTAGTAGTATCTTGACCTATTAGTTCGAAGTTTTGATATCAAGTAGTTTTGAGTTTTGCATTGTGACCTCTTTATGTAATCGAGTCCGAGTGCTATCTATAATAAAGACTAGTGTTGAGTCAAGGGCTTTGCTATGTTGCTATGATCTTGAGAAAGTAGAAAGAACAAAAGAGTTCATATTGATCTTATGGATAGTGATAACTTCACACATAGAAAGTATGAGGCATAAAAATTGTTGAGAGTTGATGAACGTAGCCTTGGTCATCGTTGCAATTAATAGGAAGTGATAAGGAAAGAGGGGTTCACATATAAATATATTATCTTGGACATCTTTGATGATTGTGAAGTACTCATTAAGTATGACATGCTAAAAGAGTTGATGTTGGACAAGGAAGACAACGTAATGGTTTATGTTTTCCGACATCTCAGTTAAAGTATATTGTCATTGACCTTCCAAACATGTTGAGCTTGCCTTTCCCCCTCATGCTAGCCAAATTCCTTGCACCAAGTAGAGATACTACTTGTGCTTCCAAATATCCTTAAACCCAGTTATGCCATGAGAGTCAAACATACCTACCTATGGATTGAGTAAGATCCTTCAAGTAAGTTGTCATCGGTGCAAGCAACAAAAATTGCTCTCTAAATATGTATGATTTATTAGTGCAGAGAAAATAAACTTTGTACGAACTTGTTGTGGAAGTATTAAAAGCGACGGACTGCATAATAAAGGTCCACATACAAGGGGCAATATAAAGTGACGTTCTTTTGCACTAAGATTTTATGCATCAACCCTAAATGCGCATGACAACCTCTGCTTCCCTCTGTGAAGGGCCTATCTTTTACTTTATGTTTTTACTTTATGCTTGAGTCAAGGTGATCCTCACCTTTTCCTTTTTATTTTTATCCTTTGGCAAGCTCCTCGTGTTTGAAAGATCATGATACATATATCCAATTGGATGTAAGTTTGCATAGGCTATTATTGTTGACATCACCTAAAGGTGAATATGTTGGGAGGCAACACAATAAGCCCCTATCTTTCTCAGTGTCTGGCTAAAACTCTATAACCACAAGTATTGCGTGAGTGTTAACAATTATAGGAGACTAAGAGATAGCTGAGTATGCGAGCTTGCTGAAAAGCACTATTATTGACTCTTTCTGATGTTACGATAAATTGCAATTGCTTCAATGACTGAGATTATAGTTTGTTAGTTCCCAAAGAAGTTTTTGAACCATACTTGACATTGTGAATTGTTTATTACTTGACCATAGGAAATCATATGACAAAATCTATATATGTTGCTGTTATTAGAATGATCATGATGCCCTCATGTCCGTATTTTATTTTTATCGACACCTCTATCTCTAAACATGTGGACATATTTTTCGATTTCGGCTTCCGCTTGAGGACAAGCGAGGTCTAAGCTTGGGGGAGTTGATACGTCCATTTTGCATCATTGTTTTATATCAATATTTATTGCATTATGGGCTGTTATTTCACATTATATCTCAATACTTATGGCTATTCTCTCTTATTTTACAAGGTTTACCATGAAGAGGGGGAATGCCGGCAGCTGGAATTCTGGCTGGAAAAGGAGCAAACGTTGGAAACCTATTCTGCACAACTCCAAAAGTCCTAAAACTCCACGAAACCACTTTTTGGAATTAATAAGAATTTATGGGCGAAAGAAATAGGCCAGGGGGCCCACACCCTATCCAGGAGACAGGGGGCGCGCACCCCCTAGGGCACGGCCCCTATCTCCTGGGCCCCCTGGTGGGCCTCCGGCGTCCATCTTCTGCTATATGAAGGGTTTTGTACTGGAAAAAATCGTGGGCAAGCTTACGGGACGGAACCTTGGCGGAATCAATCTAGGGCTCTAGCGGAGCTGTTCTGCGGGGACACTTCCCTTCGGGAGGGGGAAATCATCACCAATGTCATCACCAACGATCCTCTCATTGAGAGGGGGTCAATCTCCATCAACATCTTCACCAGCACCATCTCCTCTCAAAACCCTAGTTCATCTCTTGTATCCAATCTTGTATCAGAAACACAAATTGGTACCTGTGGGTTGCTAGTAGTGTTGATTACTCCTTGTAGTTGATGCTAATTGGTTTACTTGGTGGAAGATCATATGTTTAGATCCTTTATGCATATTATTACTCTTCTGATTATGAACATGAATATGCTTTGTGAGTAGTTACGTTTGTTCCTGAGGACATGGGTGAAGTCTTGCTATTAGTACTCATGTGAATTTGGTATTTGTTCGATATTTTGATGAGATGTATGTTGTCTTTCCTCTAGTGATGTTATGTGAACTTGACTACATGACACTTCACCATTATTTGGGCCTAGAGGAAGGCATAGGGAAGTAATAAGTAGATGATTGGTTGCTAGAGTGACAGAAGCTTAAACCCTAGTTTATGTGTTGCTTCGTTAGGGGGTGATATGGACCCATATGTTTAATGTTGTGGTTAGGTTTACCTTAATACTCCTTTTTGTAGTTGCGGATGCTTGCAATGTGGGTTAATCATAAGTGGGATGCTTGTCCATGTTAGGGCAGTACCCAAGTGCCGGTCCACCCACATATCAAATTATCAAAGTACCGAACGCGAATCTTACGAACGTGATGAAAACTAGCTCAACGATAATTCCCAATGTGTCCTCGGGAGCTCCTTCTTCATTATTAGAATTTGTCCAGGCTTATCCTTTGCTACATAAAGGATTGGGCCACCTTGCTGCACTTTATTTACTTTATTTACTTTTGCTCGTTACTATTTATCTTATCACAAAACTATCTATCACCTACTATTCCAGTGCTTGCAGAGAAAACCTTACTGAAAACCGCTTATCATTTCCTTCTGCTCCTCGTTGGGTTCGACACTCTTACTTATCGAAAGGGCTACGATAGATCCCCTATACTTGTGGGTCATCAGCCCGCAGTGCGAAGCCACCGAACACGAAGATCTGTCCGGGGAGAAAAACTTCACCCTGGACGGTGTTGTTGTAGATGATCGAAGGAGCCATCAAGCCTTACGGTGACGACACAGTGGAACTCTCAATGAAAGCACCAATGTCGGTGTCAAAACCGGTGGATCTCGGGTGGGGGTCCCGAACTGTGC
Source organism: Triticum dicoccoides (assembly GCF_002162155.2). Taxonomy (NCBI): domain Eukaryota; kingdom Viridiplantae; phylum Streptophyta; class Magnoliopsida; order Poales; family Poaceae; genus Triticum; species Triticum dicoccoides. Next base: position 549,443,129 of record NC_041391.1, read on the forward strand.
GTCTGAGGCTAATGGTAACAGGAGGCGGGGGACACCATGTTTACCCAGGTTCGGGCCCTCCCGATGGAGGTAATACCCTACTTCCTGCTTGATTGATCTTGATGATATGAGTATTACAAGAGTTGATCTACCACAAGATCGTAGAGGCTAAACCCTAGAAGCTAGCCTATGGTTATGATTGTTCTTCTTGTCCTACGGACTAAACCCTCCGGCTTATATAGACACCGGAGGGGGCTAGGGTTACACAGAATCAGTTACAGAGAAAGGAATCTTCATTTCTGAATTGCCAAGCTTGCCTTCCACGCAAAGGAGAGTCCCATCCGGACACGGGACAGAGTCTTTTATCTTGTATCTTCATAGCCCAATAGTCCGGCATATGCATATAGTCCGACTGTCCGAAGACCCCTTAATCCGGGACTCCCTCACCCTTGAAGATCGCTAAGCGAAAGCGTTACAAGAACGGAGTTGATGGAGTCGTACTCGCGGCGATTCAAATCACGGAAGATCCGATCTAGCGCCGAACGGACGGCGTCTCCATGTTCAACACACGTACAGCCCGGGGATGTCTCCTCCTTCTTGATCCAGCAAGGGAAGAGGAAAAGTCGAGGGAGAGCTCTGGCAGCACGACTACGTGGTGGTGGAGCTTGTGGTTCTCCTGCAGGGCTTTGCCAAGAACTACGGAGGAGGAGGAGGTGTTGGAGGAGGGAGGTGCTGCGCTAAGGGAAGGGGTGTTGCAGCCCTCCCACCCTCCCTCTATTTATAGGGTGAAGCGAAGAGGGGGCCGGCCCCTCTAGATCCCATCTAGAGGGGGGGGGGGGGCAGGAGGGGGAAACTTGCCCCCCCAAGCAAGGTGGAGGCGCCCCCTCCCCTAGGGTTTCCAAACCCTAGGCGCCTTGGGCCCTTGGCGGGGCGCACCAGCCCACTAGGGGCTGGTTCCCTCCCATATTCAGCCCATTAAGTCCCCAAGGGTAGGTGGCCCCACCCGATGGACCTTCGGACACCTTTCGGTGGTCTCGGTACAATACCGATAACCCCCGAAACCATACTGGCGACTGAAACTGGACTTTCCATATATAAATCTTCACCTCCGGACCATTCTGAAACTCCTCGTGACGTCTGGGATCTCATCCGGGACTCCGAACAACCTTCAGGAACCACATACAATTTCCCATAACAACTCTAGCGTCACCGAACCTTAAGTGTGTAGACCCTACGGATTCGGGAACCATGCAGACATGACCGAGACGTTCTCCGGCCAATAACCAACAGCGGGATCTGTATACCAATGTTGGCTCCCACATGTTCCACGATGATCTCATTGGATGAACCACGATGTCGGGGATTCAATCAATCCTATATACAATTCCCTTTGTCCACCGGTATGTTACTTGCCCGAGATTCTATCGTCGGTATCCCAATACCTCGTTCAATCTCGTTACCGGCAAGTCTCTTTACTCGTTCCATAACGCATGATCCCGTGACTAACTCCTTAGTCACATTGAGCTCATTATGATGATGCATTACCGAGTGGGCCCAAAGATACCTCACCGTCATACAGAGTGACAAATCCCAGTCTCGATTCGTGCCAACCCAACAGACACTTTCGGAGATACCTATAGTGCACCTTTATAGCCACCCAGTTACGTTGTGACGTTTGGCACACCCAAAGCATTCCTACGGTATCCGGGAGTTGCACAATCTCCGGGAGATGTTTTCACCAAAAGCTCTGAGCAAACGAACTACACGATCTTGTGCTATGCTTAGGATTGGGTCTTGTCCATCACATCATTCTCCTAATGATGTGATCCCGTTATCAATGACATCCAATGTCCATGGTCAGGAAACCATAACCATCTATTGATCAACGAGCTAGTCAATTAGAGACTCACTAGGGACATGTTGTGGTCTATGTATTCACACATGTATTACGGTTTCCAGTTAATACAATTACATCATGAACAATAGACAATTATCATGAACAAGGAAATATAATAATAACCATTTTATTATTGCCTCTAGGGCATATTTCCAACACCTTTTGGCTTCTCCGGATCTCGGCGTCGGCACGACCTGGAGGCTCCCTCTCTCCCTGGTTCACCCCCGCCACTACCGACCAACCATCAACCACACGCACCGGGCCACCGACGCCACCCAACAGGACCAACGACGTTCCCATCCAAACGAGAAGAGGAGGGAGAGGATGTCCAGCACTGCTGCGCTGCCACCCCCACCAACCAAAAGCCTCGGCAGGTAAGGGGCCGCCGCCCGTGGCCAGCGCCACCTACAACCTGCCCTGCTCGGAGGCGACCTGAATGCGCGACACATCCCGTAGAAGCCACCGAATCTTGCCTCAGGCGAGCACCACCTCAACGTTGCCCGTCATATAGCCGCCAACCAGCTCCGGTGCGAAGTTGCGTTGCCGCGCCCACCACCTATCCCAACAGCCAGGCCCGAGCTAAACCTCCCGCGCAAGGAAATGAGAACTCGCCGTCGTCGTCAGCGGCGCCGTCCAAGCTTCAATTCGCCCGGTCACGCCCTCTGGCGACAATGAGGAAGGGAGGAGCTCGAACAGTGGAGGGGCAACAAATTACTTAAAATCTTGTAGGATCCCAATTTACACTTATGAAGTTTTAGAGCATCTACAACCGGACACCTCAAACCATCCCTCATACACTCGTGAACGCGCCCAGACAGTGACCGGATAGGAGAGAGAAGGAAAAACGTGACCCAACCGGACCCCTTATATCATCTCTATACGTCCGGGTTGTCTGCGAGCCCTCATATCCATCTCAACACGGGGAGGATACGAGGGCTCGTGGACACGCCCGGTCAGTCCGCCACGTACGACGTGGCCCCGCCCGGCCCAGCTTTTCTCTTTCTTTATTCATTCTTTTATTTCTCTCTCTTCATCTCCACCAATCACGTGCAAGTGATCGGACATATGAGAAGAAAAAAGAGGAGTGTGGCTACGCAGACGGATAAATGAGAGTTCAAAACAGACACACACGATCACTGACCGGGCTCATCCGTGGACGTTTAAGGAGTCATATTTGCTATGTCCGGTTGTAGATGCTCTTGGACTAACTTCTTTCTTGCGGGAAGAAGTTTTAGACTATCCTTTTTAAGTCAAGTTTTAGACTAACTTGACAGGTACTGAATAGTTGTAACACATTTAAAAGTATATATATATTTTTAGTGGTTGGTCGGTACGACAGGTGTATGTTGGAATAAGCGACTGACCCGATCGGATTAGCCTTAGCTAATTCGTAGATTGCGACGGGCGCGTGGGCAGGTATAGATGATTGAGTGATAGACGATACGGAGTAGCTCAGTTCAACGGCACAACTGCGCGAAACTTAAAGCGCGGGAACCGCTGAGACATTCCGCACTGTGACGTGGCACCACAGGTTAACTTCAAAGTTGATGGGTTGTTTACTCAGCTCGTACACGATGTTTACTTAGCTCGTGCAGCGATTTATATATCTATTTTTTATAAAGATGCAGTGGTTCTTTGTGGATTTATGTAAAGCACTCCCCGCAAGAAACGAAGATTCATGTAAAGTACAGTCTAGCACGGTATTGACTTGCAAAATCATGTGGAGTCAATCGATCCCATGTACTAACGCGACGGAGACGGGATTCGTTGCCCTTTACTGCAGTGATTTACGTTGGCAAAACACTCCTGCTGCACCTGCACCGCACTTTGAATGTTGCTGTAGGCTGTAGCCGTCTCCTCGTACGTGGTAATTGCCGTCCTCAGAAAAAAACAAAATGAAGGGGTACGCTTCGATCATTTTTCAAAGGAAGACCATAGTGGTTATCTTTTAGGGAAAATTTTATTTTTGCCACTCTAGATTTTGCCAATTTTTCTAATGCCACTCTAGATTTTGAAATTTCACTTTTGCCACTCTTTGTTTTTGACAATTATCACAATTGCCATTTTGTGGCAAAAGCAAAATAATTTTATTTCATTTTTGCCACTCTTAGCTTTTGATAATTATCACAATTACCACTCTGAAAATTTTGCTTTTGCCACGGGAATGGCAATTGTGATAATTGTCAAAAACTAAGAGTGGCAAAAGTGAAATGTCAAAATCTAGAGTGGCATAAAGAAAATTGGCAAAATCTAGAGTGGCAAAAACAAAATTTTCCCTATCTTTTATGAGAGCATCTCTAGCAGATTCCGTAGACCGGGTCATCTGCAATAATAACTGTCGGTTTACGGGACGTTGACTATTTTTCCAGTCTGAATAGATCCCGGAAAATCGACCATCCGGTAACTTTTCGGGGGGATCCCGCATACTCTGGGCCATTTCCGTCATATCTACGGGAGCCACCCCTCTTTTTGCCGGATCCTCCTTTCTTGGCGCAAAGGCCATTTCCCCTGGCTTCCGTTCCCGCCTCACTCCCCGCCGCCGCCCCATCTCCCCGCCAGTTCATGGTGCCCCCAGTTGCGCTGCATTGTCCATTAGCTCCGCGGCCCCGTGCTGCATCTATTCCACCAAATTTGGAGGAGGCCAGAGGGTGCCCATTTGTGTCCGCGGGCTAGCCACCACTAGGGATTCTTCCGGGAGCTTGGCGCGCGACCTTGTAGCCGGCGGATCCAGTTGTTTCCGACGTCGGCGAGCCTCAGAATCGCCCAAGGGACATCCGCGCACGCCGGAGGAAGGGGTTTCAGCCGTCTTAGCTTCGGCCGGGGGGGGGGGGGGAAGAAAGGGGCGGCTGGCGGGGGAGAAGAAAGGGGCGACCAACTTTGCTTCGGGGCATGGTATGTTCACTTCACAACGACTATTT
>NC_041391.1:549448358-549462625 GCF_002162155.2 Triticum dicoccoides
AATCGCCCAAGGGACATCCGCGCACGCCGGAGGAAGGGGTTTCAGCCGTCTTAGCTTCGGCCGGAGGGGGGGGGGGAAGAAAGGGGCGGCTGGCGGGGGAGAAGAAAGGGGCGACCAACTTTGCTTCGGGGCATGGTATGTTCACTTCACAACGACTATTTGTATTCAATTTCAAGCGGTGAGACTCAGGAGTAATTCACGGGCGTGCATTTTTTTAGATGGACTGGAGTTCGTCGTCGTTGTCTTCGTAGGATGATTCAGACATAGAAGAGATGATCTTGGATGATGATGTTGACAACCTAGTGTTATTGCATCTCGTGGATGAATTTGAGAAGGGGACGAAGAAAAAAACACTGCGGATCCACGGTTGGCCGGATATGCGTTCTCCGCAACTGAGTTCACTAGGGACTCAACGCCCCGATGCATCTCATGCACAACTCCTCGTCGAAGTCTGTGACCTATCCGTCGCTGGTGGACGTGAGGTCGACGATGGATGTGGATGGGGCAACACGCTCTTCATACCACCGGCCGGACGAAGCGTCGTTGGCGGCGCAAAGGACGTGCATTTGTCGCCATTCTCTTCTGTCTTCACCAGCGCCTCCTCCGTGTCTACCTGCGTGGCGGTCACGTTGCGAGCGACGAGCACACACGCCTCGTAGAGCGCCCGCTGCTCAACGACGAAGCTAGGGTTCTCCGCCACCATGGCCGCCATGGTCTCCTCGCTCGCGCGCACACTGTAGATTTGGCCCTTTGCCTGTCGGTGCTGCTCGAGAAGGGAGAGGTTGTTCCGATGTTCCTCATTTGACTGCCGAAATGACACAATGGTGGCGGCGCTGGCTGCTCCTCCACCATGGCGTCCTTGAAGTGCTCCTGCGTCTACTCCATGGTCAACTCGGAATGGACTGGTGCGGGCTCCAATGCCAAGTCATTATCAGAGCCCGTATTGTAACACCCACGATGCGGCTATATCTCCCCCGTGTCGAAGCACGACTTAGAGGCATAATCGCATGGTGGTTTAGTCGCAAGAAGGGTCACCTTCACACGATCCCATGTAATGAACAAGACTGGGATAAAGAGTTGGCTTACAATCGCCACTTCACACAATGAACATATAATTCATACATCATTCAGAGTACACACACATAGTCCGACTACGGACGAAGCCAAAAGAAAAGAAGATAACCCAACTGCTAGATCCCCGATCGTCCCAACTGGGCTCCACTACTGATCAACAAGAAACAACACATAGCAACAACTAAGATCTTCGTTGAGCTCCCATCTGAGCTAGGTAGCATCCTCTGCACTGGTATCATCGGCACCTGCAACTGTTGGTAGTATCTGGTGAGTCACGAGGACTCAACAATCTCAAAACCCGCGAGATCAAGACTATTTAAGCTTATAGGAAGGATGGGGTAATGAGGTGGAGCTGCAGCAAGCACTAAGCAAATATGGTGGCTAACATACGCAAATGAGAGCGAGAAGAGGAGCAAAGGAACGGTCGTCAACTAGAAATGATCAAGAGGTGATCCTGAACTCCTACTTACGTCAAACATAACCCAAAAACCGTGTTCACTTCCCGGACTCCGCCGAGAAGAGACCATCACGGCTACACACGCGGTTGATGCGTTTTAATTCGGATCTGGTGTCAAGTTATCTACAACCGAACATTAACAAATTCCCATCTGCCACATAACCGCGGGCACGGCTCTCGAAAGTTTATACCCTACAGGGGTGTCCCAACTTAGCCCATCACAAGCTCTCACGGTCAACGAAGGATATTCCTTCTCCCAGGAAGACCCGATCAGTCTCGGAATCCCGGTTTACAAGACATTTCGACAATGGTAAAACAAGACCAGCAAGACCACCCACTGTGCCGACAAATCCCGATAGGAGCTGCACATATCTCGTTCTCAGGGCACACCGGATAAGCTAAGCGTACAGGTACCGACGTAATCCAAGTTGCCAAGGAATGGTCCCGCACGGTGCTCTAGTTTGGACCAACACTCGAAGGAGCACTGGCCCGGGGGGTAAAATAAAGATGACCCTTGAGTCTGCAGAACCCAAGGGAAAAAGGCTTAGGTGGCAAATGTTAAAACCAATGTTGGGCCTTGCTGGAGGAGTTTTATTCAAAGCGAACTGTCAAGGGGGTCCCATAAATCACCCAACCGCGTAAGGAACGCAAAATCAAGGAACATAACACCGGTATGACGGAAACTAGGGCGGCAAGAGTGGAACAAAACACCAGGCATAAGGCCGAGCCTTCCACCCTTTACCAAGTATATAGATGCATTAATTAAATAAGAGATATTGTGATATCCCAACATAATCCTGTCCAACATGGAGCAATCTTCAACTTCACCTGCAACTAACAATGCTATAAGAGGGGCTGAGCAAAGCGGTAACATAGCCAAACAACGGTTTGCTAGGAAGGGTGAAAAGGTTAGAGGCTGACAGGGCAATATGGGAGGCATGGTAAACAAGTGATAGGTAGCTCAGCATAGCGATAGAACGGAGCAACTATCAAGCAAACATAGAAGTGATATCGAGGGTAATGGTCATCTTGCCTGAAATCCCGCAAGGAAGAAGAACGAGTCCATGAAGAAGACAAACGGACGTAGTCGCACGAATCCTCACAACTCCGGAAGGAAACCGAAGCTAACGAGAGAAGCAAACCGGAAAGAAGCAAACAACATGATAAACACACAAGCATAAACATGTCATGATGCACAAACAAGTATGATGCATGTCCGGTTTAATGAGGCATGGCATGGCAATATGCAACAAACAACACTACAATTTAAGTGGAGCTCAATATGCAACGAGTTGCATATTGACGAAACACCACATTTAATTATTAAGTTAACTCTCGTTTAGGAGCACAACAATATTAAATATGGTTAAACATGGAAAGAGGTGAAACATAATTAAACTACCTATTTAGGCATGTTTAAATGAGGCCGGAAGCAACAAACGACAATTCCGGAAAATCCCCATATGTTATTTAGCAATTTAAAGCAAGCAACAATTTTAAACATTTTAATTGTTGTTATCCTGATGCGGATGACATATGCAAGTTTTATGCAATTTTTATGAAAATGTTGACATAAGCATGTTATGAAGCATTTGGTCACTATGGAGGAACAAAACGGGTGCCACGGCAACGAATCCGAAAATGATGCCACGGCAACATATCGGTTCCGGTAGCTCACCGAGATACCGGTGCAAAAGGAAGTGAGCGTGAGCGAGTCATGCAAGATGGTGGGGTGCTCCCGGTTACCGGGTTCCCACGGTTCGACGGCATGGCAAACGAGGAGGAACGTGCACGAAACAAACAGGCACGATGCAAACATACGGTTCATCTCATACAACATGCATTCGTTCACGGGCATCGTCTCGGCGTTATACCTTCGAAGCGTGCATTTCGGGCGGATCGAGTTCGTAGTGGAAGTAGTGGTTCACGACGACGTTAGTGGAAGTAGTCGTTCTCGCGACGGTAGTGGAAGTAGTGGTTCACGGACGTCGTGGAAGTAGTCGTTCACGGCGACGGTAGAGGTACTCGCGATCTTGGCGACGGTAGTTGTTCACAGATCGTAGACATACACTCTCCATAGATGTTCGGGGTCGTCACCATTCGTAGTCGATGTACTTGAACTTGACGAAACCCTCAGCAACAGTAGTGGTGCATGTCATAGTGGAACTTGGCGCATCCAACGTCTTCGGGCGTAGAGGTACTTGCAAAAACCGAGATGGTCTTGACGATCCAGCGAGACGACGTGGTTCGGGGCGGTCTCGGTCTTGGCGTCCGTGCGGTAGCCGCGAGCTCATGGCCTACAGCAGCAGCAAGGGGCGGAACGGGACGGAGACGTCGGGCGCTGATGGTGGTGGAGCATGGGCTTCACGCGAACAGGGCCACGGCGATGCTGATGGCCTCGCAGGCCATGGCAGGCGGTGGGCACGGTAGGAGGGCGAGCGCTAGAGAGAGGAGGCCCAGCGCGAGGCACGCGTGTGGTGGAGGCGAGCGACGGTCGCGGCAGCGAGGAGAAGGTCGAGGCAAAGGAAGGCAAGGGCGAGGTGTGGGGCGGAGCAAAGGGGACGCGGCACCACGACGAGGCGGCAGCAAGGATGCTTGGCGGCTAGAGGAAGACAGAAACAACGGCCATGGCACGGGCAGAGGCGCTGCGAACTGCAGCGGCGGGCATGATCAAGGAGCACCCCAGCCGGAGGACGAGGCAGGGGCATACCCAGGCGGCGGGGATGGGCAGCGTCGGTGGAGATGCAGGGCAACAGGCCAGTGGCGGGGCTTGACGGGTCCAGGCGAGGTCCAGCGACCGGGCGATGGGGCGCACTGGCGATGATGGGGATCGGGCGCGGGGCTCCTGTGTGAGGGATCGAGCGAGAGGCTCTCTCTCCTCTCTGGCGGCACGAGCAGGGGAAGGATATGGGGATCGAGGAGAGAAGGGGTCGGACCACGGTTAGGGTTAGGAGCGCCGGAGCTGGGCCTTGGGCCAACTGGTCCGGATGGATACAAGTGGCGGCTGGGCCTAGGCGCAGATGGGCCTGCCTGGCTAGGCTGCTGGGCTCTCTTCTCCCTCTCTCTTATTCTCTAGAAACAGAAAATAACAAAGAAGAAAAAGGAGAAGAAAGGAGGTGTTGGGGAAGAAATTGGATACGCGGATAATTTTCCCGGACTCACAAAAATGTACTTGGTCCAAGAAAAAGGAAGTTGGCACGAATGCAAGATTTGAATTCAAACTCATTTGAATATCATTCAAATGGGTTTGAATTGGGACTAGGTTTTTGGTGTGGCCAAAATGTTGAGATTTTTGGTGGAGCTCGGGAAAAGGACGAAAGAATTTATGGGTAGAGTTGGAGACCAAGAATTGAGATAACAAAGGCATTGGGATTTATTTGCAAGTGGGTTATGGTTAATTCCAAATAAACGGAATAATTTTATTATAGCTCCCTAATAATAGTAGGAGACTTTGAATATGTTTTAAAGAGAAATCACCAGGTGAATATCCCTCGATTTAAATAGATCAAAAGATCTATGCAATTTATTTAGTTGAGGTTTTAAAAATTAATGATATGATGGCGTGATGACATGATGCAATGCAAGAGATGGCATGATGAATGCACAAACAAAACAAATCACACGACAAAACTCAGAATAGTTGGAAGTCTTCTGGAGCGTCGGTCTCGGGGCGTTACACATATCCATTGTCGAGTCATCGTCAGAGACCTCCGGGGAGTTGGTCGGCATGCCGACCTCTATCCGCCTGGCATGATGGCCCTGCCAGCTAGCCGCAAACGCAGCCACCTCATGCTTCTACTATGTCGAGATGCTCTCTCACATTGCATTACCGCTCGTGATCATGGCGGAAGTGGTGCACGGGAGGAGGATGTGGGGCGAACTTGTTGTGGTGCATTTTTTCCTGGAGTGACCTTGTTTAAATAACGGATGCTTATGAGGCCAAGTGGTGGGGTGTGTCACCGCGGGCACCTGAGTTGGTTTCTTAGCAGGCGTGCCCATTTGAATGCGGTAGGTATCTGTCTAGTCCCGTCCAATAATGTCTGTCCGACATTAAACAGGCGTGGGAACCCAGGACACAGGCACGGGCGACGCTCTCTGCCGGTGAGCCGCTTCAATGTCGGGCACCAATGAGAGGTCACGTCCACTCTAAGCTAGCATCAATGCGAATCTGGCGCTCTAGAGCGGCATGAATGGGGGATAGCCATTTCAGACGAGAAAGGGTGCAGACGAGGGAAAGGGTTTTGGGTAGGACCAGGTTATCGGACGTGTGCGTGACAGTGGTCGGTTTTTTATATACCAGGACTAAGCCCAGGAGAGACATCCGTCGCGCGCCTATAAACCAAGAGGCCTATAGTCACACAAGACATGATTAAGCGGGCTTAAACCAACAGGGGATCATAAAAACTCATATATTTACTCTACAAATTTATTTACATTTATAGATAGCTTGATAATAAAATTCGATGGTCACACTCCACTCAACAGATCCGGCCTATTCTCGAAGGAGCTTCTTTTGCGCGTGCTTAATTAATCAATGTCTGCATATAGAAAAAATAGAGGAAGCAATAGTGAGTACGACAAGTTATATAGAGAGCTTTCATATATTTCATAATCATTCTAGTGGGATCTTTTAGATTATAAAAATTGGCTTGCATATTCTTCCTCAAAATATTCGATGTTTTCATGAGCAAGCAAGTTGGACGCACATCCCACTAGTTTATTTCCAGAGTTTCACACACTTATAGATCTAGTACATCTGTTGCATGGCAATCCCTACTCCTCAAACCAATATTGATTGTAAGGCCTCTTCATTGTTGAACAGTCAGCTGCATTGGGGTGAAACTTCTTAGCTTTTGACTTCTATTAAGCCTCCATCACCATTCTATTTCCATTGAAGTGCGAAAATCAAAGCTTATGACTTGGCCACTGGGCGAAGTGCTGACTAGTTATGGTAAATGCTACTTGTGAGTTGCGCAGGGATTTTCTCGAAGAGGAGAGGATGATGCAGTATAGTAGACATAAGCATTTCCCTCAGTTAAGAACCAAGGTTATCAATCTAGTAGGAGAACCAAACATAACCTCGTTAATAACACCTGCACACACAAAAGCAAATACTTGTACCCAACGCGAACAAGAGGGTTGTCAATCCCTTTGGCGGTTACTTGCAAGGATCCATTCTCGTAGTGGTAGATAATGAAGTAAATTGCAAAACAAAATAAAAGAAATAAAATTGCAGCAAGATATTTTTGTGTTTTTATATATTTTAAAATTACACCCGGGGCCATAGTTTTCACGAGAGCCTTCTCTCTCGAACACATAGCATATGGTGGGTGAACAAATGGTTGTTGGGCAATTGATAGAAAAGCGCATAGTTATGATGATATTCAAGGCAATGACCATGTATATAGGCATCATGTCCGAGACAAGTAGACCGACTCCTGCCTGAATCTACTACTATTACTCCACTCATCGACCGCTATCCAGTATGCATCTATGGTATTAATGTTGGGGAACGCGGTAATTTCAAAAAAATTCCTACAATCACGCAAGATCTATCTAGGTGATGCATAGCAACAAGAGGAGAGAGTATGTCCACGTACCCTTGTAGACAGAAAGCAGAAGCGTTTCAGTAACGCGGTTGATGTAGTCAAACTTCTTCGCGATCCAACCGATCAAGTACCGAACGCACGGCACCTGCGCGATCTGCACACGTTCATCTTGGTGATGTCCCTTAAAATCTAGATCCAGCTGAGGCCGAGTGAGAGTTCCGTCAGCATGCTGGCATGGTGATGGTGATGATGAAGTTACCTGCGCAGGGCTTCGCCTAAGAACTACGACGATATGACCGAGGTGGAAAACTATGGAGGGGGGCACCGCACATGGCTAAAGATCAACTTGTATGTCTATGGGGTGCCCCTGGACACGTATATATAGGAGGGGAGGGAAGAGGTGGCCGGCCCAAGGGGGGTGTGCTAGGTGTCGGAAATCCTACCAGGACTCCCCAGTCCAAGTAGGATTCGCCTCCTCTTTCCTATTCCTAGTAGGAGAAGGAGGGAAGGAGGAAGAGGGGAGAAGGAAGGAGGGGGGCGCCACCCCCTCCTAGTCCAATTCGGACCAGCCCATGGGGGGGGCACCCCTTGAGGCCCTTCTCTCCTTTCCCGTATGGCCCATTAAGGCCCACTACTCCCCCCGGCGAATTCCCGTAACTCTCCGGTACTCCAAAAAAATACCTGAATCACTCAGAACCTTTCCGATGTCTGAATATAGCTTTCGAATATATGAATCTTTATGTCTCGGCAATTTAGAGACTCCTCGTCATGTCCGTGATCTCATTCGGGACTCCGAACAAACTTCGGTCATCAAATCACATAACTCATAATACAAATCGTCATCGAACGTTAAGCGTGCGGACCCTGCGGGTTCGAGAACTATGTAGACATGACCGAGACACATCTCCGGTCGATAACCAATAGCGGAACCTAGATACTCATATTGGCTCTGACATATTCTACGAAGATCTTTATCGGTCAAACCGCATAACAACATATGTTATTCCCTTTGTTATCGGTATGTTACTTGCCCGAGATTCGATCGTCGGTATCATCATACCTAGTTCAATCTCGTTACCGACAAGTCTCTTTACTCGTTTTGTAATGCTTCATCCCGCAACTAACTCATTAGTCACATTGCTTGCAAGGCCTATAGTGATGAGTATTACCGAGAGGGCCCAGAGGTACGTCTCCGAAACACGGAGTGACAAATCCTAATCTCGATCTATGCCAACCCAACAAACACCTTCGAGACACCTATAGAGCACTTTTATAATCACCCAGTTATGTTTTGACGTTTGATAGCACACAAGGTGTTCCTCCAGTATTCGTGAGTTGCATAATCTCATAGTCTGAGGAACATGTATAAGTCATGAAGAAAGCAGTAGCAATGAAACTGTAACGATCATAATGCTAAGCTAACAGATGGGTCATGTCCATCACATCATTCTCCTAATGATGTGATCCCGTTCATCAAATTACAATACATGTCTATGGTTAGGAAACATAACCATCTTTGATAAACTAGCTAGTCAAGTAGAGGCATACTAGGGACACTTATGTTTTGTCTATGTATTCACACATGTACTAAGTTTCCGGTTAATACAATTCTAGCATGAATAATAAACATTTATCATGAAATAAGGAAATAAATAATAACTTTATTATTGCCTCTAGGGCATATTTCCTTTAGTCTCCCACTTGCACTAGAGTCAATAATGTAGTTCACATCACCTTGTGATTTAACACCAATAGTTCACATCTGTATGTGATTAACACCCATAGTGCACATCGTCATGTGACCAACACCCAAAGGGTTTACTAGAGTCAATAATCTAGTTCACATCGCTATGTGATTAACACCCAAAGAGTACTAAGGTGTGATTGTGTTTTGCTCGTGAGAGAAGTTTAGTCAACGAGTCTGTCACATTCAGAGCCGTATGTATTTTGCAAATATTCTATGTCTACAATGCTCTGCATGGAGCTACTCTAGCTAATTACTCCCACTTTCAATATGTATCCAGATTAAGACTTAGAGTCATCTGGATCAGTGTAAAAGCTTGCCTCGACGTAACTCTTTATGACGAACTCTTTATCACCCCCATAACCGAGAAACATTTCCATAGTCCTCACTAATGATAATTTTGACCGCTGTCCAGTGATCTTTTTCTAGATCTATGTACCCCCTTGCTAAACTCATGGCAAGGTACAAAATAGGTATGGTACATAACATAGCATACTTTATCGAACCTATGACTAAGGCATAGGGAATAACTATTCATTCTCTTTCTATCTTCTACCGTGGTCGGGCTTTGAGTCTTACTCAACTTTACACCTTGTAATACAGGCAAGAACTTCTTCTTTGACTGATCCATTTTGAACTCTTTCAAAAAACTTGTCAAGGTATGTATTCATTGAAAAATGTTATCAAGCATCTTGATCTATCTCTATAGATCTTGATGCCCAATATATAAGCAACTTCATCGAGGTCTTTCTTTGAAAAACTCCTTTCAAACTCTCCTTTATGCTTTCCAGAAAATTCTACATCATTTCCGATCAGCAATATGTCATTCACATATACTTAGCAGAAAGGCTGTTGTGCTCCCACTCACTTTCTTGTAAATACAGGCTTCACCGAAAGTCTGTATAAAACCATATGCTTTGATCACATATCAAAGCGTTTATTCCAACTCTGAGAGGCTTGCACCAGTCCATAAATGGATCGCTGGAGCTTGCATACTTCGTTAGCACCCTTTGGATTGACAAAACCTTCTGGTTGCATCATATACAACTCTTCTTCCAGAAATCCATTCATGAATGCAGTTTTGACACATCCATCTGCCAAATTTCATAATCATAAAATGCAGCAATTGCTAACATGATTGTGACAGACTTAAGCATCGCTACGGGTGAGAAAGTCTCATCGTAGTCAACTCCTTGAACTTGTCGAAGACCTTTTGCGACAAGTCGAGCTTTGTAGACAGTAACACTACTATCAGCGTCCGTCTTTCTCTTGAAGATCCATTTATTCTTAATGGCTTGCCGATCATCGGGCAAGTCCACCAAAGTCCACACTTTGTCCTCATACATGGATCCCATCTCAGATTTCATGGCCTCAAGCCATTTCGCGGAATCTGGGCTCATCATCACTTCCTCATAGTTCGTAGGTTCATCATGGTCTAGTAACATGACTTCCAGAATAGGATTACCGTACCACTCTGGTGCAGATCGTACTCAGGTTGACCTATGAGGTTCAGTAGTAACTTGATCTGAAGTTTCATGATCATCATCATTAGCTTCCTCACTAATTGGTGTAGGAATCACTGGAACTGATTTCTGTGATGAACTACTTTCCAATTCGGGAGAAGGTACAATTACCGCATCAAGTTCTACTTTCCTCCCACTCACTTCTTTCAAGAGAAACTCCTTCTCTAGAAAGGATCCATTCTTAGCAACGAATATCTTGCCTTTGAATCTTGTAATAGAAGGTGTACCCAATAGTTTCCTTTGGGTATTCTATGAAGACGCACTTCTCCGATTTGGGTTCGAGCTTATCAGGTTGAAGCTTTTTCACATAAGCATCGCAACCCCAAACTTTAAGAAACAACAACTTTGGTTCTTTCCAAACCACAGTTCGTAAGGCGTTGTCTCAACGGATTTTGATGGTGCCCCGTTTAACGTGAATGCAGCTACCTCTAATACGTAACCCCAAAACAATAGCGGTAAATCACTAAGAGACATCATAGATCGCTCCATATCCAATAAAGTGTAGTTACGACGTTCGGACACACCATTACGCTGTGGTGTTCCAGGTGGTGTGAGCTATGAAACTGTTCCACATTGTTTTAAATGAAGGCCAAACTCGTAACTCAAATATTCTCCCCCACGATTAGATCATATAAACTTTATTTTCTTGTTACGATGATTCTCTACTTCACTCTGAAATTCTTTGAACTTTTCAAATGTTACAGACTTGTGTTTCATTAAGTAGATATACCCATATCTGCTCAAATCATATGTGAAGGTCAGAAAATAACGATACCTGCCATGAGCATCAATACTCATTGGACCGCATACATTGGTATGTATTATTTCCAATAAGTCACTATCTCGTTCCATTATTCCGGAGAACGGAGTTTTAGTCATCTTGCCCATAAGGCATGGTTCGCAAGCATAAAATGATTCATAATCAAGTGATTCCAAAAGTCCATCTTTATGGAGTTTCTTCCTGCGCTTTACACCGATATGACCCAAACGGTAGTGCCACAAATAATTTGCACTATCATTATCAAATTTGCATCTTTTGGCATTAATATTATGTGTATCATTACGATCGAGATTCAATAAACCATCAACATTGGGTGTATGACCATAGAAGGTTTTATTCATGTAAATAGAATAACAACTATCCTCTGTCTTAAATGAATAACCGTATTGCAATAACCATGATCTAATCATATTCATGCTCAAAGCAAACACCAAATAACATTTATTTAGGTTCAACACTAATCCCGAAAGTATAGGGAGTGCTCGATGATGATCATATCAATCTTGGAACCACTTCCAACACACATTGTCACTTCATCCTCAACTAGTCTCTATTTATTCTGCAACTCCTGTTTCGAGTTATTAATCTTAGCAACCGAACAAGTATCAAATACCCAGGGATTACTATGAGCACTAGTAAGGTACACATCAATAATATGTATATCAAATATACCTTTGTTCACTTTGCCATCCTTCTTATCCGCCAAATCTTTGGGGTAGTTCCACTTCCAGTGACCATTTCCTTTGCAGTAGAAGCACTCAGTTTCAGGCTTAGGTCTAGCTTTGGGATTCTTCACGGGAGTCACAACTTGCTTGCCATTCTTCTTGAAGTTCCCTTTCTTCCCTTTGCCCTTTTCTTGAAACTAGTGGTTTTGTTTAATCATCAACACTTGATGCTCTTTCTTGATTTCTACCTTCATCCATTTCAGCATCACGAAGAGCTCGAGAATCATTTTTCGTCATCCCTTGCATACTATAGTTCGTCACAAAGTTCCAGTAACTTGGTGATGGTGACTAGAGAACTCTGTCAATCACTATCTTATCTGAAAGATTAACTCCCACTTGATTCAAGTGATTGTAGTACCCAGACATTCTGAGCACATGCTCACTAGTTGAGCAATTCTCCTCCGTCTTTTAGGCAAAGTACTTGTCAGAGGTCTCATACCTCTTGACACAGGCATGAGTTTGAAATACCAATTTCAGCTCTTGGAACATCATATGCTCTGTGACGTTTCAAAAACGTTTTTGAAGTCCCGGTTCTAAGCTATAAAGCATGGTGCTAGCCAAACGTTCATAACGTCTGCATCTGCTCCTGCAATAGGTCTATCACCTAGCAGTGCATCAAGGACATAATTCTTCTGTGCAGCAATGAGGATACATCTCAGATCATGGACCCAGTCCGCATCATTGCTACTATCATCTTTCAACTTAGTTTTCTCCAGGAACATATAAAAGACATAGGGAAGCTATACCGCGAGCTATTGATCTACAACATAACTTGCAAAATACTATCAGGACTAAGTTCATGATAAATTAAAGTTCAATTAATCATATTACTTAAGAACTCCCACTTAGATAGACATCCCTCTAGTCATCTAAATGATCACGTGATCCAAATCAACTAAACCATGTCTGATCATCACGTGAGATGGAGTAGTTTTCAATGGTGAACATCACTATGTTGATCATATCTACTATACGATTCACGCTCGACCTTTCGGTCTCAAGTGTTCCGAGGCCATATCTGCATATGCTAGGCTCATCAAGTTTAACCCGAGTATTGTGCGTGTGCAAAACTAGCTTGCACGCGTTGTATGTGAACATAGAGCTTATCACACCCGATCATCACATGGTGTCTCGGCACGAAGAACTATTGTAAAGGTGCGTACTCAGGGAGAACACTTATACCTTGAAATTTAGTAAGGGATCATCTTATAATGCTACTGCCATACTAAGCAAAATAAGATGCATAAAAGTTAAACATCACATGCAATCAAAATATGTGACATGATATGGCCATCAACATCTTGTGCTCATGATCTTCATCACCGAAGCATCGTCATGATCTCCATTGTCACGGGCGCGACACCTTGATCTCCATCGTAGCATCGTTGTCGTCTCGCCAACTACTGTTACTACGACTATCACTACCGCTTAGTGATAAAGTAAAACAATTACATGGCGATTGCATTACATACAATAAAGCGACAACCATATGGCTCCTGCCAGTTGCCGATAACTTTGTTACAGAACATGATCATCTCATACAACAAATTATATCACATCATGTCTTGACCATATCACATCACAGCAAGCCCTGCAAAAACAAGTTAGACATCCTCTACTTTGTTGTTTCAAGTTTTATGTGGCTGCTACGGGCTTCTAGCAAGAACTGTTCTTACCTACGCATCAAAACCACAACGATTTTTTGTCAACTGTGATGTTTTAACCTTCAACAAGTACCGGGCGTAGTCAAACTCGATTCAACTAAAGTTGGAGAAATAGAAACCCACTAGCCACCTGTGTGCGAAGCACGTCAGTAGAACTAGTTGCATGAACGCGGTCATGTAATATCGGTTTGGGCTGCTTCATCCAACAATACCACCGAATCAAAGTATGACATGCTGGTAAGCAGTATGACTATTATCGCCCACAACTCTTTGTGTTCTACTCGTACATATAACATCTATGCATAGACCTGGCTCGGATGCCACTGTTGGGGAACGCGGTAATTTCAAAAAAATTCCTACGATCACGCAAGATCTATCTAGGTGATGCATAGCAACGAGAGGGGAGAGTGTGTCCACATACCCTTGTAGACCAAAAGCGGAAGCGTTTCAATAACGCAGTTGATGTAGTCGAACTTCTTCGCGATCTAACCGATCAAGTACCGAACGCACGACACCTCCACGATCTGCACACGTTCAGCTTGGTGACGTCCCTCGAACTCTAGATCCAGCTGAGGCCGAGGGAGAGTTCCATCAGCATGGCGGCGTGGTGATGGTGATGATGAAGTTACCGGCGCGGTGCTTCACCTAAGCACTATGACAATATGACCGAGGTGGAAAACTGTGGAGGGGGGCACCGCACACGGCTAAAGATCAACTTGTATGTCTATGGGGTGCCCCCTGGCCACGTAT
>NC_041391.1:549462794-549501979 GCF_002162155.2 Triticum dicoccoides
GGGGGCGTGCTAGGTGTGGGGAATCCTACTAGGACTCCCCAGTCCAAGTAGGATTCCCCTCCTCTTTCCTATTCCTATTAGGAGAAGGGGGAAGGAGGAAGAGGGGAGAAGGAAGGAGGGGGGCGCCGCTGAGGGAGTCCTGGATTAGGGGGTCCTCAGACGGCCGGACTATATACTTTGGCGGACTATTGGACTAGGAAGATACAAGATTGAAGACTTCGTCCCGTGTCCAGGCGGGACTCTCTTTTGCGTGGAAGGCAAGCTTGGAAATTTGGATATGTAGATCTCCTTCTCTGTAACCAACTCTGTGTAACCCTAGCCCCCTCCGGTGTCTATATAAACTGGAGGGTTTAGTCCATAGGACAAGAACAATCATAATCATAGGATAGCTTCTAGGGTTTAGCCTCTACGATCTCGTGGTAGATCAACTCTTGTAATACTCATATCATCAAGATCAATCAAGCAGGAAGTAGGGTATTACCTCCATCGAGAGGGCCCAAACCTGGCTAAACATCGTGTCCCCCGCCTCCTGTTACCATTAGCCTTAGATGCACAGTTTGGGACCCCCTACCCGACATCCGCCGGTTTTGACACCGACAGTTGCCCCTCCTAGTCCAATTCGTACCAGCCCATGGGGGGGACCCCTTGAGGCCCTTCTCTCCTTTCCTGTATGACCCCCTACCCGAGATCCGGCGGTTTTAACACCAACAGATCTTCGTATTCGGCGGCTTCGTACTAAGGGCCAACTCGCTTGGCCATCTGGAGCAGATCGATAGCTACGCCCTTGGCCATCAGGTCAGGTTTGGAAGCTTGAACTACACTGCCGACATCCGCGGAGACTTGATCTTTGACGTATTCGAGCCCATGTCAGGTTCACCGAACAATCATGGTGAGCATGACTTAGATCTGCCGTCGGACAGTGTTCGGGAGATCACGCCTGCGGTGACTCCGGCCATTAATTCGGGGCAGATCGTGCCATCCGAGGATGGGAGGATGGACCCCGCCACGAAGGCCGCACACTCATCGGCGTTAGAGCCGAATACAGACTTCACGTCCGAAAAAAATCCGCGTCACCGGACCCTCGGACTCGTCTCCGGCCACAGGCTCTGAACCGCGTACATTCGTGCCTATCAAATCTGATTGGGCACCGATCATGGAGTTTACCTCCGTGGATATCTTTCAACACTCGCCCTTAGGCGACGTGCTAAATTCATTAAGGTCTCTCTCTTTGTCAGGAGACTCTTGGCTGAACTATGTCCAGCTGGAGTGGGAAGCAGATGACAAAGAAATTCGTTCCCCACCCACCACCCACTTAATAGCCACTGTCGATGACTTAACTGACGTGCTTGACTTCAACTCCGAAGACATCGACGGTATGGACGACGATGCAGGAGAAGAACAAGAACCACCGCCCACAGGGCGCTGGACAGCCACCTCATCATACAATATATATATGGTGGTCACCCCCAAAGAAAGCGACGGCGATGAGGCAACGGAGGATAATCCCCAGCGGCATCGGCGCCGCTCTAAGCCCCGCCAGAGCAAAAATAGCAATACGGATGGTGCCAAAGACGAAAACAACCCCGCCCAGCCAGGCTTCGAGCAGGCCGAACGTGAGGATGGGTAAGCTAGCCCTAAGGAACAGGCAACGGATGGAGAATCAGAGGATGATAACTACATGCCCCTCTCCGAAGACGAGGTGAGCCTTGGCGACGAAGAATTCACCATGCCCGAGGATCTAGTTGAGCAGGAGAGCTTCAAGAGCCGGCTTATAACCATTGCAAAAAGCTTGAAGAAAAAGCAGCAACAACTTCAAGCTGATCAAGATCTGCTAACTGACAGATGGACTGAGGTCCTGGCAGCCGAGGAATATGGACTCGAGCGCCATACCAAAAGTTATCCAAAGCGTAGGTTGCTACCTCAGCTCGAGGAGCAGGCATTAAAGCCCACACTACCAGCGCACGATGCGGCTGACCGGCCACCTCGTGGCCGAGACAAAGCAGCATATCAGCCCGAAGTCCAGCCCACACACCGTCGCCAATCAAGCAAAAATACTAAGGGCAGGGGCTACACGCAGGACCTGCGAGATGTATCGGAAAACAAAGCAGGACATCAATATCAATCTACGGATCACGGGGGCGCGGCCCAATGCGTGACGATGACCGTCATGCCGGATATACTAAAAGCAAACCTGGCCGGGCCGAATACAACAGACCAGACTCATTTGAACTGTGTCGTGATGTAGCCCGGCATAGAGGAGCCACACACCCCCTATGCTTCACTGATGAAGTAATGGATCATGAATCCCCAGAAGGGTTTAAACCCGTAAACATTGAATCATATGATGGTACAACACACCCCGCGGTATGGATTGAAGATTTCCTCCTCCACATTCACATGGCCCGCGGTGATGATCTACATGCCATCAAGTACCTCCCACTTAAGCTCAAACGACCGGCTCGGCATTGGCTGAATAGCTTGCCAGCAAACTCCATTGGTAGTTGGGAGAACCTGGAAGATGCATTCCTTGACAACTTCCAGGGCACTTATGTGCGACCACCGAATGCTAATGACTTAAGTCACATAACCCAGCAGCCCGGAGAGTCAGCCAGGAAATTCTGGACTCGGTTCCTAACTAAAAAGAACCAAATTGTCGACTGTCCGGATGCCGAAGCCCTAGCATCCTTTAAGCATAACATCCGCGATGAGTGGCTCGCCCGACACCTCGGCCAAGAAAAGCCGAAATCCATGGCAGCCCTCACGACACTAATGACCCGCTTTTGTGCGGGCTAGGACAGCTGGCTGGCTCGTAGCAATAGCACATCAAGAAATCCTGACACTTTGGATGCCAGAGATACCAATGGCAAGCCATGATGCAACAGACACAAGCGTCACAACAATGGCGATAACGCCAAAGACACAGCAGTCATTCCTGGATTCAGTGGCTCTAAGTCCGGTCAGCGGAAAAAGCCATTCAAAAGAAACAATCCGGGCCCGTCTAGTCTGGACCGCATACTCGATCGCTCGTGTCAAATTCACGGCACCCCTGATAAACAAGCCAACCACACCAACAGAGAATGCTTGGTGTTCAAACAGGCCGGCAAGCTGAATGCCGAAAACAAGGAAAAGGTGCTGCATAGCAATGACGACGAGGAAGCCCGGTCGCCGAACACAGGAGGACATGAGAAATTTCCTCCCCAGGCAAAAACGGTAAATATGATATACGCAACCCATATTCCCAAGCGGGAACGGAAGCGTGCAGTAAGGGACGTCTATGCAATGGAGCCAGTCGCCCCAAAGTTCAACCCATGGTCTTCTTGTCCGATCACTTTCGATCGGAGGGACCATCCTACCAGTATCCGTCATGGCGGTTCGGCCGCATTGGTCCTCGACCCCATCATTGATGGATTCCATCTCACACGAGTCCTTATGGACGGTGGCAGCAGCCTGAACCTGCTCTATCAGGATAGAGTGCGCAAAATGGGCATCGGCCCCTCAAGGATCAAGCCCACAAAAACCACCTTTAAAGGTGTCATACCAGGTGTAGAGGCCTGTTGCATGAGCTCAATCACACTAGAAGTGGTCTTTGGGTTCCGAAGCGAGGAGCTAATCTTTGATATCGTCCCTTTCCGTAGTGGCTATCATGCACTGCTCGGACGAACCGCATTTGCCAGATTCAATGCGCTACCGCATTATGCAACCTCAATCTCAAAATGCCGGGACCTCACGGGGTTATAATAGTAAATGGAAACACAGAATGCTCGCTCCGTACGGAGGAGCACACTGCGGCCCTCGCAGCAGAAGTACAAAGCAGCCTTCTAAGGCAGACCGCCAATTCGGTGATAAAGAACCTGGACACCGTCAAGCGAGTCCGGAGTACCCTGCAGCAGGATCGTCCGGCACGTCCAGAGCTCGCCTAGCAATTCAGCCTCCGTCCCAGTCCCAGTCAAGCGGCGGAATTCATGCCGCACGAACATAATTACACGCTCAAAATACCATGGGCATAGGCGGAGGCACGACTACTACACGGTCCACAATGCGGCTCAACCGCCCCAGGATCCGTATACCTTCACACCTTTTCTTTTTCAGGTCCCTATTTGCAGGAGGCCCTCCTGATAGTCCGACTATCAGACACATAATGGCACGGAAACACCAAGGAGACAAGAAGCTTTGGCATACAAGGGAATCCCCAGGTGGTCTCTAATAACGATCGTTATACCTGTTTTACATACCCACATGCAGCTTACCCTTGGCCAGAACATGTCAAATAGTCCTATTTTGCTTATCGCACTACTTGTATACATACGCTTTGACGTATTATTTAAATAACAATGGAAAATAATGTATAGCGTCAGCTTACTATTACATTTCTTTATCCTTTTCCTTTACTGCTTATTTATTACAAATTGCGCCCGTACATTTTGGTACGTACGGCTCGCCAGGGGCTTCAGTGTACCCCATAACACGGCAAGAAAAGTCCGAACACTTTCGACAGTGCGGCACCCCGAACTTATAGCATTATATGCATCAGCTCCGAATCATGTCTTAGGTCAATAGTTGGGTTTTCCCGGCTCCCATGTTTTGGTACCTTACGTTCCGCTATATCGGCTAAGGTAGCACAAGAAGAACTAATGCGATTGTGTCCCGGCTCTTCCGGACGAGCACCACAGTAGAGAAAGCCGAAAACTGACTATCATGATGAGGCGAGAGCTGGTCGTTGTTCGAGAGGTCTCAAATCCTTAAAGATTTTTTCTACTTCGGGCGAGGAATCGGCCTTGTCCGATTTAGGCGTGTATAGCGCCCCGAGTTCGGCCTTCCGAATACTAGGGGCTTCGCCAAAATATAAAATTGTAGACTTCTATGGCTAAATGAGAGTGATAAAGCTATATAGTCTGATTGCCTTGTTCGTCATGCTAAACACCTCCTTAAAGGACCAAAAAATTGGATAAAGAGTGTTTAGATTTATCCCGAACACCCAAGTACTAGTTACATGGGGGCAGAAGCCGACGACTGTCAACCTCTCAGACTTTATAAACAGTCGCACAGAAGGTAATATTTTAAATCAACAAGCGTTATATAGTGCACATGAACTAATTCTCATATTACAGGATGACATGAGTACATTCATTCAAATATTAAATCCTTAGCACATTCATCCGCCACAAGGCGGGCACCCTTCAGGACATTGTCATAGTACTGTTCGGGGTGGCGATGCACCTTGCCCTTCGGCGGCCCCTCCGTCACCAGCTTCTCGGCATCCATCTTCGCCCAGTGCACTTTTGCACGGGCCAAGGCCCTGCGTGCACCTTCAATGCAGACGGACCGTTTAATGACTTCAAGCCATGGACAGGCATTTACCATCCGCTTGACAAGGCCGAAGTAGCTACCGGGCAGGGGCTCGCCAGGCCACAGCCGGACTATGAGGTCCTTCATGGCCAGTTCGACCACCTTGTGAAGTTCGACCAGTTGCTTCAACTGGTCGCTCAAGGGCATCGGATGTTCAGCCCTAATATACTGGGACCAGAACAACTTATCCGTCGAGCTCCCTTCCTCAGCTCAGTAGAACTCTGTGCCATCAAAGATGCTGTGCGGTAGATCTGCGAATGCTCCTGGAAAGCTCCAAATTCGGGTAAGTAAAAAGAAATTATCCTTCACATGCTTGCTTTGCATATTGAATGCCTTACCCGCCGCAATCTTCTTAGCTGCTTGAACCTCTTGGAGGGCCTTTTGGGCTTCAGTTTTGGCATCTTACGTACTCTGGCGGGCCTTCGCAAGCTCGGACTCTTCCGTCTTAGAGTCACGCTCCAAGTGATGTAGGGTAGAACCCTAGACGCCGATCTTTTAGGATTGGAGCGGATGCCATGAAGAACACGAAGAACACGAGGGGAAAACATGAGGGGAAACACGGGAGAATCACTCAAACCAACAATATTCGATTACACAAGTGCTAGATCCTCGAAACACAAAGAGATACATGATTGAAATCCAACAAAGGACGATACAAGTAGCTAGTTCATCTCCATGAGGAGGTCTTGAGGGGTCTTCCCATGAAGGGGTCTTGAATCCGCTTGGGGGATCTTCTCCGAAGAGGTCGTGAACTCCGATGGAGAAGTAACCAAGTGGATGAGCAAAGCTCTATCTCTAATATGAGCTAAACCAATGCTAACCCTCAAATGGAGGTGGGGAGGAGTATATATAGTCTCAGCCACGAATGGGTAAGTGAGGGGCGAAGGGGTACACGGGCCTCGGCCCAAGTCACGCACACAGGCATGGTCTGGATGATCCGGTGGGGTTCCGGATGATCCGAGCGTCGGGGGTCCGGATGATCCGGCTTTGTCGAGCAGGCTTCGGGTGTCTTCGGGCACATTACCCGAATTGTCCGGTGGGGGTCCGGAACATCCGGGCTTGGTCCGGATCGTCCGGATGGGGATCCGGATGATCCGGGCAAGTCCAGTCTTTGTTAGATTCTTCCTCTTCCTTCTCCTCTTCCATGCTTGGCCTTGGTCCTTGGATTCTCCCTGGTCATCTCGGTTGTACCTGAGTATATGCAAGGTCCATGCATGAGGTAGTAGCCATGTCTCACATGTGGAAAGTGATGGTTCGAAGAGGAGTGAGTTCACCTTGTGTCCAATGGCATATGGTCGAGGTCTCATCGTATGTCCTCTTGGGGCTTGGGGAGCAGTCGAAGTGTACATGGGGTTGACCATGGGATGCTCCGCATCATCTCCCCCCCTTGGGAAAGATCCGACCTCGGATCGTGATCCTCATCACCATGGAAACGGTTGTCATGGACAGACTTGTAATTGGACAGAGTTGAAGGCATGGCACAATCCAAGTACTCCAAGGTGTCTCCATAGTGGTATACATGCAAAAAGAGCAAACACGAACGACACTCGGAAATACAACGGTTAGCACACACAAAGTGTCCATCAAGTAAATATGAGTCCGTGCAGTTGTGCATGGCAAGACACATGATGCGTGTCCAAAAGATGTAAAATGATATGTAAAGCATTCATGAGAGCAAATTCATTTGTCGTGCACACAAAGTTGTGGTAGTTGTCATGGTGCACAAATCTACAAATTCTCCCATTATGCAAAACGATATCATAGTGTGATGGTTTTCAAGAGCATGAACATGGAAATGGATGCTCAATATGTGTGTGTTATCATGAAATTGATGGTGAACAATATGATCATGATGTATGAATATGCCATCAAGAAAGATCACAACAAATTTGCTAAGGAAATGTACAAGCTCATATATCATGGATGACATGGAAATAGGTGCAACAAGGTAATCATAATGTGAGTCAATCCATGCATAAGATGCAAATTTGTTATGAGTATGAGATGTCCATCAAGCATGACGTATGTGAGCACAATCAACAAATGTGGAGGTGTTGGTGCGATGTGTCAAAGGAGTGTTGATGTACCAATGCTCGATGTCGTGGCATGAGTGGAGGTTTGAAGGTGCATCCAATAAGTGCGAGCGCTCCTCAACTTGAAGGTCCAAAGGGTCCATCTCCAATGTCGCTCCTCTTTTTGCGAGATGTATCATGTAGACAACAAGAAGGAGACAACAATGAAAGAATGACCCATCCAATGTGCGTATTTGAGGATGGCTCAAAGGGAAGGAGTTCACCTTTATGAGGATGTCGAAAATGTTGGTGTCGCACATCGTGTATGCCTTAACATGACCAAGTTGTCTCGTGATGTTACGGTCTTGTGAATCCTTCAAAATGAAAGAACATGACAAACACTTGGAAAGACAAATGAGGTTAGTGCAATTGCAACACCTATCATTCATGTGGTAAGATACCCAACAAGTGTATGCATCATGCTCATCATAAGAAAGAATAAGGGAGCATTTCATAGTATGGAGGCATATGATGCAAGAACAACCAAATACAAGAGGCACTCAAACAAGCATGCATCACAAGTAAAGTGTCCAAGTCGCCAAGATCAATAAGCATAACAAGTTGGCACTCAATATAAGGGGATATGAGAGATGCAACTAATGGAGACAAGAGACAATGATCAAGAAAAATCAAGTGAGAGGCATGAACATATATGTCATCAACCCAACAAAGCGAGTAAAAATGGAACATGGTTGATGCATCAAAGCACGTATTCATATGAATCAAGTCATGCAAGCTAGTAGTGTTAAGATGCAACGTACTAGAGGTAATCATGGCAATCATGTCATGGGTGCAAATAGTAGGCATATATAATGCACATGACATATCACAATCATGAAAACAAGATATGAGCAAAGTAGGTTCATGGTGTTGGCAAGAAGTCCTATGTAAATAGCAATGGGACATCGTGACTCTCCCAACACAACAAACATCAATAGCATGGGGCACAAAGAAATCATGGCAATAGCTACTAGGATCTCCACCAAGCATGCAAATACACATAGGAGTAGTATAATTGTGAATCACATGTAAGTGCAAGCAAGGGTCACAATTGCATGGCAAAGGCATGGAATGGGGCATAGCATGCAAAGTGAACATGGTACAATGGGCATAAGGTGACAAATGGTAAATAGCCCATAGCCGCGTGAGAGCCAAGTAAAAGAGATGCGCGTAGTCGTTGCGTGAAGAGAACGGTGGTAAGGATAGTCCACGGGATCCCAAAGCATGGTTGCTCTCAAGAGCTTGTTTCGTCAACTCTTGGGATTGAGAGGTTGACGCGTATATGTCAGTACCTACACAAAATAAAGACAAAGGGAAAATTGTGTGTGCGTGGTATATGTACACATCATACATCATGATGCGCACGTGCATGTGTTGGTTAACACAAAATAGCCAATGCTCAAATAAATGAGATACGTGGTATATAAACATGTCATCCATCATGATGGTTTGTTATTATGTATAGCATAATGGAGACTCAAATTGTGTAATCATCATGAGAAATATGTAGAGCATTGTTATTCATGGAATGCATATGGTGCACGTAATCATGGGAATTATGCAAAGTATGGAATGCATCAAAATCTCCTAGTATGTATGAGGAAACTATGGGGGTCTCCTCATGAGCATCAATGGGAACTTCACATGGAGAATATTGACAACATCCAAAAGAAAGCATATGTGGTTCTATGTGATCATGGCATGGCATAGTAGATGAATTGTGCAAATCATGTAAAGGAAGCATGGCAATATCATCGCATGAAAAACAAAAGCCAATGACCATCATCTTGTCATCTATGCCATAAGTGCAAATGGGATTTATTTTAATGGGGCATGCATAGTTACTATGTTGAGATTGAAATGATGCAATATGGGAGATCTCACTCATAGCATATGACAAGTTTAAAGGATTGTCGAATATGATGTGACCAAGAGAATTTTCACATGATATCCTATGGAGCATAGCATCACAACTAGGCAACTCAACATGGTCATCATCATATTCATCATAAATTGGTAAGTCATGACATTAGGAAGTCTCTCTAGTGTGAAGCATGGTAATAGGTGTGTCAACATCGTGCAAGCAATCATTTGTAATATAGTCCACTAGTGGGACACGAGAAGTACCATCACCCATGTTACCTTTGGAGCATCGCTCACGTGTTGTAGGTGAGGTGCAACTTGATGGTATGATGTGGGGGTGCAATATCGTCCATCATGGCCATCAGTTTGCCC
This sequence comes from Triticum dicoccoides, assembly GCF_002162155.2. NCBI lineage: Eukaryota > Viridiplantae > Streptophyta > Magnoliopsida > Poales > Poaceae > Triticum > Triticum dicoccoides. The sequence goes on from NC_041391.1 coordinate 549,472,448, forward strand.
ATTGGAGGGATGGACTCTTCGAGGGTAGGCATGTCATCATGTAGGAGACCTAGCACCAAACAAGAAAACACACTAGGAGTAGAGGTTATGTCATTAGAAATCATAGTGGCCTCACATACCGTCTCAACTACCTCACTCACTAAGTGTTGTGGCTCACTCACTGCCGGTAAGATGCTCTCACTCATATGGTTTGCGGAGTCACTCAAGTGGCTCTCGACCTCACATAGGATGTGTGGCATACTCTCGTGTGTGGGGCTAGTGGTGGTCACACTCATCCTCTCATAGGAAATGCACTCAATGTCATATATGGTGGAGTCACTCATCTCACTCATGGGGTGGTGGCTCTCCTCACATGAAAAATGGGGCATCTCGACATATGTGGGTGTCGGAGAGATGTAGGTGCAAATGTCTCCATGCTCAACTCCTATCACCACCTTGGTAGAAGGGATAGTCCCATGCTCAACCTACTCATCCATAACTCCTCCAAAGATGGATGCCGTAGGATGTGGAAAAACATCACTCCCCTCTGAGACCAAAGATAAAGTCTCATGTGCGGTCTCGTAGCTTGGCTCGGAGTATGAGTCCAATATGGGAGTCGTCTTCATGTTGTTGAAGAGGTTCGTGCTCGTCGCCGTAGCCGATGGGGATGGCCCTTGCTCGACCGTCTTGTCGCCGTCTTGTTGTTGGAGGCCCATATGATGTGGCACCTCGTAGCTTGTCTCCATGACCGAAGGGAAACTCCCATGCTCGACCATCTTTCTCGGGGGTCTTCTGAAGATGGAAGTGTCGCCCTCGCTTGTAGGTGGTCGCCTTGTTGTTGAAGATGTCGATGTAGGTGAACTCGTGGGAAGTAGGAGAAGATGTCGTATGTCCAAAGGCAAAGATTCCTTGATAGCACTTGGCAAAGATGACGAAGTGGATGGTGTAGCCGTAGCTCTGTCTTGGTGGTGCTTGTCTCGCGGTCTTCTCTTTTGCTCATGAAGCTTGGACTTCGCGTGAAGTAGGGCTTGTTGGGACTTGTGCATTTGCGCTTGTGGAGAATCTTCATGATGATGAAGATGTTGTTGTCGTGCTTGAGCTCGTAATAGATGTCGTTCGTCGTCGTCGTGCACATGTTGCTTGGAGGTGACTTTCCCTTCATGACGATGTTGACCACGAACATGATGGTGCTCCCCATGGAGATGCGGACATGGACGAATTGCAATTGCATCGCTAGGGCACTCCGAAGATGATTGACTTGGTCACCGCTGCCTTGAAGATGGCGAAGGGGAAGTAGACTTGATTAAGGCCTGAATCTCCTCCATCCTTGCATCTTGCTCCTCCTTTTGTGCGGAAAGCTTGTTGTCTATGTAGTCCCTTCTCCTTGCTTCGGAGTGACGAATGTCGATGGAGAGGTTCTCGATGCGCTCTCGCAGTCTTGATTGTGCGCCTTGCATTTGTCATTGTAGATCGAAGAGTGGCGATTTGGTGATGTAGTTGTTCACGCCGTTGTTGTTGTCGAAGACCGAAGATGAAATGCCTTGCCTATCCATCACAAGACTCAAGCAAATATGAGTGGAAGAAAGGAGAGAACTATACCAAATGTACCTTGACCGATGTTGAGAATGGATCAATGGTCACTCAATGATGTAACAAGGAAATATCACAATTGTTATTGATCTCGTCAATTTATCACACCTACACAAATAAGGCTATGGTGGAGCTCGGTGAGGATAGTGGCACAAAAAAATTGATGCAAAATGTTAGCAAGAGTCAATAATGTTGAAAGAGATTCACAAATTCGCAAGTGAAACAAGTAGACCAATAACAATATGTGGTACATGGAAACACACACACAAATAGGTAAATGGGGTCGTGCAACCAAGGAATGAGCACAAAATGTGGAATCCACGGAAACCACTCATGTTGTAAAACTCAAGAGAGACACTAGCATGATTGCTCAATAGGCGGATTCGACACTTGTGCACAACCTACGATATGCAAAATGCAGTAACTTTCTATCCCAAGTATGCTATGTATGTATGGTTCCCGATGTTTCTATGATCGGATATGACAATCTTGTGCAATGTGGTATGATGCTATGGCTCTTTCTTACAAGCTCTTTGCTTTTCTCTTTTTCTTTGCTTAAAAGCTTATTCTTTTTTTGTGTGGTCACATTTGCACAATGCACAAACGAAGATAGCAATAGTGTATATGCGGGAACAAACTTGTGACACAAGATATGTTATGAAAGCAAGATGATACCAATATGATATGGTATATATGCAATGGAAGGTGTAGATCAATGATCATTAATGTGCACAAGTAACGTTGCCGGCAGTACTCAATTGCTAGTCTTGATAGGCAAGTGACGCAAAATGGGCTAGGGGTTAACAAAGTAATGGCAAGGATAATGTACAATGACATCGTCGAGGTTACCATCCTTGCTTACAGTAGGGGTGTCAAAATGATGAAGTGGTCAATGTCGATGATGACCTAGTGGTGATGATGAGTGGCGGTGTTATCGATGTCGAACCCTACCTAATTAGCCAAAACACCTCAGGAAACGGAAAAACCACAACTCAAAATCTCAAGGACAAAAGTCAAATTGTGGTAGCGGAAAGCGGTGGTAGTTTTGCACTTGGCAATGCGGAAGTGGAATAATGGGCTATACACATGTCGGAGTTGAAGTTGACGTCCCTAAGTATCTGAAACACCTTAGGAGACACAATCCACAACTCAAACAAGCTCAAAAAAAATTGGGTTAATTTGGGTTGGTGGAAGTGTATGGTGGGCAAAGTTATGCGGAAGTGGTGATGGTGGTTGATGAAGAAGTACCCATCCCTAAGTATCCTAAACACCTTAGGAGACTTGAATCACTACTCAAACAACCAAAAATGGAATGGTGAACAAAATGGGTTAGCTTGCGAAAGTCGATGGTGGTGTAGCGAATGATATGTAGGTGGCCCTAGGCAAATATGCCAAAGTTACAAAACTTTTATGGAGTCAAATGGTGTTGGTGATATTTTTGTGGGATGGGGAATGTCAATAGCTTCAAGACGAGCTAAAGAACGTCAAAAACAGACTCTGGATGAATTAGTTATGACCAAAACAAAATTTCAGCCGCGTCAGTTTCAGGGTTAACCGGACATCCGGGAGGAGGTCCAGCTCATCCGGGCTATGTCCGGATGATCTGGGATTATATCCGGATGATCTCGGATTATATCCGGATGATCCGGGTTCTTCAACTCGGGTACGAGTATTCGGGTGTCTAGATTATCCGGACTTTCAGGAGAATGTCCAGCTGATCCGGGAGGTGTCCGGATGATCCGGGAGCACTTTTGGATAATCCGGGCAGGTCAAACTGCTCAGGATTTACTCTCGGGGACGAATTTATGGGGTGGAAATTTGGTGATTTCGGGGCAAAAATTGTGGAGATTTCATGGATGGAAGGTGGGGAAACTTGGGGAGATGCTAGATCCGCTTGAAACCAAGCAAATCCATGGATCAAAATCAACAAAGCATCATCGAACCAACAAATCACAAAAAAATTGGGGCTATTTTCGGTGGGGATTTTTGAATGTAGGACGAAATCAAGCAAAAGAAGGCTAGAAAACAGGGGTAGGGGCTCCAAATTCATGATCAACGTGGCTCATGATACCAAGATGATGTAGGGTAGAACCCTAGACGCTCGATCTTTCACGATTGGAGCGGATCCCATGAAAAACACAAAGAACACGAGGGGAAAACATGAGAGAATCACTCAAACCAACAAGATTCGATTACACAAGTGCAAGATCCTTGAAACACAAAGAGATACATGATTCAAATCCAACAAAGGATGATACAAGTAGCTAGTTCATCTCGATGAGGAGGTCTTGAGGGGTCTTCCCATGAAGGGGTCTTGAATCCGCTTGGGGGATCTTCTCCGGAGAGGTCGTGAACTCCGATGGAGAAGTAACCAAGTGGATGAGGAAAGCTCTATCTCTAACATGAGCTAAACCAATTCTAACCCTCAAATGGAGGAGGGGGAGGAGTATATATAGTCTAAGCCACTAAGGGGTAAGTGAGGGGCAAAGGGGTACACGGGCCTCGGCCCAAGTCACGTCCGCAGGCATGGTCCGGATGATCCGGATGGGGTCCCGGATGATCCGGGCGTAGGGGGTCCGGATGATCCGAGAGGCCGTCCGAATGATCCGGCTTCGTCGAGCAGGCTTCGGGTGTCTTCGGGCACATTACCCGGATCGTCCGGGCAGGGGTTCGGAACATCCGGGCTTGGTCCGGATCGTCTGGGTGGGGATCTGGATGATACGGGCAAGTCTAGTATTGCTCCGACTCTTCCTATTCCTTCCCCTCTTCCATGCTTGGCCTTGGTCCTTGGATTCTCCAAGGTCATCTCGGTTGTACCTGAGTATATGCAAGGTCCATGCATGAGGTAGTAGCCATGTCTCACATGTGGAAAGTGACGATTCAAAGAGGAGTGAGTGCACCTTGTGTCCAATGGCATATGGTTGAGGTCTCATCGTATGTCCTCTTGGGGCTTGGGGAGTAGTCGAAGTGTACATGGGGATGATCGTGGGATGCTCCGCATCATATGTTCTCTCTTATCTAGAAAAAAATTGTCAAAAAGTTTTGTACCATTTGGACTACGTTTGGTACCAATTTCCCAGAAAACCAAAAACAGGCAAAAAACAAAAAATAACACTAGGCACTGGGTTAATAGGTTAGTCCTAGAAAATGATACCCCCTCTATCCCAAAATAAGTGACTCAACTTTGTACTGGCTTTGTACTAAAGCCAATACAAAGTTGAGCCACTTATTTTGGGATGAAGGGAGTATAAAATAGCATATAATTGTATATAAAACATCCAAGATTGATACTGTATTAGCATGGAATAGAAAAATATAGATAGTTGGAGACGTATCAGTAAGGTGTTCGGATATGATAAAGTCTCAAGCGATTGGAACAATGAATTTAATACATGTGAGTATTGATTGGAACCATGAAAAGGAAGAGTAATTTTGTTTGCACATTTTGATGTTACTTGCTTGTTATTAATTGTAGACTATTTCTTTGAATCACTTTTATCCTAAGTTCACAACACTTCATCATTGATCAAGATTATGCTAGGTAGCATTCCACGTCAAAAACTAACTTTATCTACCCACTCGAGAATGAGCAAGGATTAAGCTTTGACATGATGATACGTCTCAAACATATCTATAGTTTTTGATTGTTTTATGCTATTATGTTATCACTTTTGAATACTTTTTATTGGACTAACCTGTTAATCATTGCCTAGAGCTAGTTAGTATTTTTACTTTTGACTTTCAGAAAATCCATATCCACGGAGGTAAAAACCCCCTCAGGATTTAATATAATTTTATTCACATCATGAAGAATATAGAAAGTGTCACGAAGAATATGACCAAGTGGTCCGGCCAAGGGTGGACCCAGACCACTAGGCTATCCGCCCCCCTTGCGCATGGCCTTTAGCCTATAAATCCTAAAAACCGCAAAACCCTCAATACCAAAAATTTTCGATTTTTTCTGCTACCGCAAGTTCCCATTTCGAAGAGATCCAATCTAGAGGCCTGTTCTGGCACCCTGTTGAAAGGGAAATCCACCATCGGAGGCTTCTTCATCAATCTTGCTACCTTCATGGCCATGTGTGAGTAGTTCCCTAAGGACCTTAGGGTCCATAAGAGTAGCTAGACGGAATTCTCTCTCCCTTGTGATTAAATACAAAGTTCCCCTTAGCCGCCTCACATGATCAGGATCCATATAGTGTAATCGATGTTGTGTTTGTTGGGATATGATGAATTTTCACTTTATGATCAGATTGTTCATTGAATTTTGTTGAATCTTTTTATGTTTTGTTGTATAATTAAGTAGTCATGTATGCTCTCTGATGTATTTCTTGTATTTGGACAAGATTGATGGGTAGTTCATCAGAGGGAGTGGTGCATAGTAGTGGGTTCAACCTTGTGGTGATTCATCCCAGTGACAGAAAGGAAACGAACACGTATTGTATTGTTGTCACTAAGGATAAAATTATGGTTTCTTTATCACACATGGATGATAGTTTTACTGTCAACATTATGTTATCATGCTTATTGCAATGATCTATTGTCATAAACTTAATACTTTGGGATGCATTATGCATATCGGTCTTGTGGTGGAGTATTAGTTGCAACGCAGTTGGATAATAGTCTACATATCCCAGATGTAATGCCTACATGAGATTATACCATGAATGATCATAGTCATAACTACATATCCCAGATGCATTATGCTCAACTATAATTTGTTCACCACACCAAACTTGTATGCTTGGGGAGATGCCACTAGTGAACCTATGGCCCCAGGGGTCTATTTTCTTTACTGAAAATATCACAAAAAATACTATTCTTTGATGTGCCGTTTTATTTATTTACCTATCTATTAATTTCCACTATACCATGCCATTTAATCTTGTGTTTTGTGTGCAGGTACCCGTGACTTGGGTTTATTGGAAGAACACCTTTTAGTTCGATAAACCTTGTTTCTCTACAGAGAGAAATACTTATTTCTAGGTTATTCACCCTTATACTTGAGATTTACGAAACTACTCTTACAAGAGAGCAAGCATGCATCATGGCCATGATTATGCAAATCTGCCTCAAACTTTGTGAGAAAAGCCACTTAACTCTTGATTGTTTCTTTGCCCAGATTATGAACACAATCATCTCTTAAGAACCAACAACACCACAACAACAAAAGGATGCACGATCGAGTTTTAGAGTTACATGTGTCCAATAAATTTGAAGCCAATCTTCTTGTGTGTTGCGTAATTTATCTTCCCACGACAGCAATCATGAAATTCTGATTTCATATATTAATGCTATACTTTTTGCGCTAGTGTTCATGGCATGAAAATTATCCTCTTCATCACATCCACACAGATTAAAAATAGTATCTAATGGTGAACGTTGCATGGAAAAAAATTCCATGCACATGCAAGATCTGTCCATGGAGATGCATAGCTACAAGAGGGGGAGAACATCTTCATACCCTTGAAGATTGCTAAGAAGAAGCGTTTATCAACGCGGTTGATGAAGTCGTACACCTTCACGATCCGTCTTGATCCAGTTCCGAACGTACGGCACCTCTGCATTCAGAACATGTTTAGCTTGATGACGTCCTCGCCTTCTTGATCCAGCAAGAGGGGTGAAGTAGTAGATGAGCTCCGACAGCACGACGGCGTGGTGACTATGGTGGTGAATAAAAATCTTCGCAGGGCTTCGCCAAGCACAACGAAAACTATGACGAAGGATAAACTAGAGGGGACGGGGTTGCCGGCACACGACTTGGTGAATCTTGATGTGTTACGGGTGCTAGCCCTGCCTCTCTATTTATATGTTGAGCCCTGAGGTCATTTCTTGGTGAATCTTGACGTGTTCCGGGTGCTAGCCCTGCCGCTCAAAGTCGGTTTAGCCCACAAGGAAGGAGTCCTTCTCGGACTCTAGTACCGAATGCCATGGTTCTCGGTGTCTGGCCCAGGGCCAGACGCCAGGGCCCCTAGCGTCCGGTCCTTGACCTCCGCAAAACTTCCTTTCGCACCGACCTAAAACCTCATGAGCCTTACCCCCCAACCATATCATCATATATATCAATATTTACCTCCTGACCATTCTGGAGCTCCTCGTCATGTCCGTGATCTCATCCAGGACTCCGAACAACATTCGATCACCAACATACATAACTCATATAATACTATATCATCAACGAACGTTAAGCGTGTGGACCCTATGGGTTCAAGAATGATGTAGACATGACCGAGACGCTTCTCCGGTCAATAACCAATAGCGGGACCCGGATGCCCATATTGGTTCCTACACATTCTACAAAGATGTTTATCGGTCAAACCTTTATGACAACATACATAGTTCCTTTTATCCGTCGGTATGTTACTTGCCCGAGATTCGATCGTCGGTATCTCTATACCTAGTTCAGTCTTGATACTGGCAAGTGGCTTTACTCGTTCCATAATACATCACCCTGTAACTAACTCCTTGGTCACTTTGCTTTCAAGCTTCTTGTGATGCTATATTACTGAGAGGGCCCAAAGATACCTCTCCGTCACACGGAGTGAAAAATCCCAGTCTCGATCCATGCCAACCCAACAAACACCTTCAAAGATACCTGTAGAGCACCTTTATGATCACCCAGTTATGTTGTGACATTTGATGGCACACATGGCATTCCTCTGGAGTCCGGGAGTTGCATGATCTCATGGTCAAAGAAACATGTATTTGACATTAAGGAAGCAGTAGCAATAAACTGAATGGTCATATGCTATGCTAACGGTTGGGACTTGTCCATCACATCATGCTCCTAATGATGTGATCCCGTTATCAAATGACAACTCATGTCTAAGGTTAGGAAACCTTAACCATCTCTGATCAACGAGCTAGTCTAGTAGAGGCTCACTAGGCACACGGTATTTGTTTATGTATCCACACAAGTATTTAAGTTTCCGGTCAATACAATTCTAGCATGAATAATAAACCTTTTAACATGAATAAGGAAATATAATAATAACAACTTTATTATTGCCTCTAGGGCATATTTCCACCAGTCTCCCACTTGCACTAGAGTCTATAATCTAGATTACATTGTAATGAATCTAACACCCATTGAGTGTTGGTGTTGATCATGTTTTGCTCGTGGAAGAGGCTTAGTCTACGGGTCTGCTACATTCAGATCCGTATGTACTTTACAAATTTCTATGTCTCCATCCTCGATATATTCGCAAATGGAGTTGAGGCATCGCTTGATGTGTTTGGTCCTCTTGTGAAACCTAGATTCCTTCGCTAAGGCAATTGCTCCTGTGTTGTCAAAAAAGATTGTCATTGGACCCAATGCACCGGATATTACACCCAGATTGGATATGAATTCCTTCATGCGCTGCTTCTGAAGCAGCTATGTGATACGTCTCCAACGTATCTATAATTTTTGCTTGTTCCATGCTGTTATACTATCATTCCTGGATGTTTTACAATCATTTTATAATAACTTTATATCATTTTTTGGGACTAACCTATTGACATAGTGCCCAGTGCCAGTTGCTGATTTTTGCTTGTTTTTTTACTTCACAGAATATCAGTACCAAATGGAGTCCAAACGCAGCAAAACTTTTTGGAGAATTCTTTTGGACCAGAAGACACAAGATTGGCCAAAGAACTACCAGAGGGGAGGCTCGAGGTGGGCACAACCCACCAAGGTGCACCCAGGGGGGTTGTGCCCCCCTCGGTGACCTCCCGCTCCGCCTCTTTGCTTTATAAATACCCCAATATTCCACACACCCTAGGGGAATTGACGAAAAACGATTCCAGCCACCACAAGTTCCAGAACCACGAGATCCAATCTAGACACCATCACAGAGGGGTTCATCATCCTCATTGGTGCCTCTCTAATGATGCGTGAGTAGGTCACCATATACCTACGTGTCTATAGGCAGTAGCTAGATGTCTTCCCCTCTCTCTTTTGATTCTCAATATAATGGTCCCTTGGAGATCTATTTGATGTAACTCTTTTTTGCGGTGTGTTTGTTGGGATTCAATGAACTTTGAGTTTATGATCAGATCTATATCCATGAATATTATTTGAGTCTTCTTTGATCTCTTATATGCATGATTATTTATATCCTCGTATTTCTTCTTTGAATCTATGGTTTAGTCAGGCCAACTGGATCCATTTTTCTTGCCATGGGAAGAGGTGCTTTATGATGGGTTCAGTCGTGCAGTGTTCTTTCCCAGTGACAGAAGGGGCAGCGAGACACGCATGTATCGTTGCTATTAAGGATAACAAGATGGGGGCTATTCCTACATGAATATATCTCGTCTACATCATGTCATCGTTCTTATTGCATTACTTCGTTTCTCCATGAACTTAATACACTAGATGCATGCTGGATTGCAGTCAATGTGTGGAGTAATAGTAGAGATGCAGGCAGGAGTCGGTCTATTAATCTTGGACGTGATGCCTATATATTGATCATTGCCTGGATATCGTCACTATTATTCGATGTTCAATCGATTGCCCAATAGTAGTTTGTTTACCCACCGTGTGCTATTTTCTCGAGAGAAGCCACTAGTGAAATCTACGGCCCCCAGGTCTATCCTCTATCATATTTTCTTTGAGATCTATTTTTGTTCGCTTTTATTTTCAGATCTATTGTTCCAAAAACCCAAAAATACTCTGCTGCACTTTTTAATTACTTATTTTATTTCATGATTTATCAAGATCTATTTACCCAATCTACCTAAAAACTATCTATCTTTTTACCGTGGAGGGATTGACAACCCCTCTTATGTGTCGGGATGCAAGTATTTGTTCTTTATGTGGTACCGTTTACATAGTGTTGCTTGGTTCTCCTACTGGATTGATACCTTGGTTTCATAGCTGAGGGAAATACCTACCATAGCTGTACTAGATCATCCCTTCCTCTTTGGGAAAATACCGACGTAGTTCAAGTGACATCACTATGTACTCCGCTTCACACGTAGATCCTACCACAACACTCTTCTTAGAACTGCACCAACTGATAGCCCCACCATTTAATATAGACACGTATCTGGTTTGCGACTTAGAGTCATCCGGATCTGTGTCGAAACTAGCATCGACATAACCCTTAAGGATGAGCTCTTCGTCACCTCCATAAACGAGAAACATATCCTTGGTCCTTTTCAGGTACTTCAGGATATTCTTGACCACTGTCCAGTGATCCACTCCTGGATTACTTTGGTACCTCCCTGCCATACTTATGGCAAGGCACACATCAGGTCTAGTACATAGTGGCATACATTATAGAACCTATGGCTGAGGCATAGGGAATGACTTTCATTCTCTCTCTATCTTCTGTCGTGGTCGGGCTTTGAGTCTTACTCAATTTCACACCTTGTAAAACAGACAAGAACCCCTTCTTGGACTGATCCATTTTAAACTTCTTCAAAATCTTATCAAGGTATGTGCTTTGTGAAAGTCCTATTAAGCGTCTTGATATATCCCTATAGATCTTGATGCCCAATATATAAGCAATATGTCAACTTACCGATGTCTTCGATTGAAAAATTCTTATTCAAGTACCCTTTTATGCTATCCAGAAATTCTATATCATTTCCAATCAGCAATATGTCATCCACATATAATATTAGAAATACTACAGAGCTCCCACTCACTTTCTTGTAAATACAGGCTTCACCATAAGTCTGTATAAAACCAAATGCTTTGATCACCTCATCAAAGCATTTATTCCAACTCCGAGATGTTTGCACCAGTCCATAGATGGATCACTGGAGCTTGCACACTTTGTTAGCACCTTTAGGATCGACAAAACCTTCCAGTTGCATCATATACAACTCTTCCTTAAGAAACCCGTTAAGGAATGCAATTTTGACGTCCATTTGCCAGATTTCATAATTAGAAAACACGACAATAGCTAACATGATTCGGATAGACTTAAGCATCGCTACAGGTGAGAAAGTCTCATCATAGTCAACCCCTTGAACTTGTCAAAAACCTTTTGCAACAAATTGAGCTTTGTATACAGTGATATTATCGTCAGCGTCCATCTTCCTCTTAAAGATCCATTTATTCTCAATGGCTTGCTGATCATCGGGCAAGTCCACCAAAGTCCATACTTTGTTCTCATACATGGATCCTATCTCAAATTTCATGGCCTCAAGCCATATATCAGAATCTGGGCTTGTCATAGCTTCTTCATACTTCGTAGGTTCTCCGTTGTCCAACAACATTACTTCCAGGACAAGATTACCGTACCACTTTGTTGCCGAACATGTTTTGATCGACCTACGAGGTCTAGCAGTAGCTTGTCTGAGGGTTCATGATCATCATTATTCTCTTCCTCTCTGGTTGGTGTAGGCATCACGGGAACATTTTTCTCTCATATACTACTTTCCAATTCGAGAGCAGGTACAACTACCTCATCAAGTTCTACTTTCCTCCCACTCACTTCTTTCGAGAGAAACTCCTTCTGTAGAAAGGATCCATTTTTAGCAACAAAGATTTTGCCTTCAGATCTGTGGTAGAAGGTATACCCAATAGTTCCTTTCAGGTATCCTATGAAGACACACTTCTCCGCTTTGGGTTCGAGCTTATCAGGTTGAAGCCTTTTGACATAAGCGTCGCATACCCAAACTTTAAGAAACGACAGCTTAGGTTTCTTGCCAAACCATAGTTCATACGACGTCGTCTCAATGGATTTAGATGGTGCCCTATTTAACGTGAATGCGGATGTTTCTAATGCATAACCCCAAAACGATAGTGGCAAATTAGCAAGAGACATCATAGAACGTACCATATCTAATAAAGTACGGTTACGATATTCAGACACACCATTACGCTGTGGTGTTCCAGGTGGCGTGAGTTGTGAAAGGATTCCACATTGTTTTAAATGAAGGCCAAACTCGTAACTCAAATATTCGCCTCCCCGATCTGATCGTAGAAACTTTATTGCCTTGTTACGATTATTCTCCACTTCATTCTGAAATTCTCTCAACTTTTCCAATGTTTCAGACTTATGTTTCATCAATTAGATATACCCATACCTACTCAAATCATTTGTGAAGGTTAGAAAATAACGATACCCGCCGCGTGCTTCAACACTCATCAGACCGCATAAATTGGTATGTATTATTTCCAATAAGTCATTGGATCACTCCATGGTTCCGGATAACGGAGTTTTAGTCATCTTTCCCATGAGGCATGGTTCGCAAGTATCAGATGATTCATAATCAAGTGATTCCAGAAGTCCATCTTCATGGAGTTTCTTCATGCGCTTTACACCAATATGACCTAAATGACAGTGCCACAAGTATGTTGCACTACCATTATCAAATTTGCATCTTTTGACATCAATATTATGAATATGTGTATCACTACAATCGAGATTCAACAAGAACAGACCATTCACTAAGGGTGCACGACCATAAAAGATGTTAGTCATATAAATAGAACAACAATTATTCTCTGACTTAAATGAACAACCATCTCGCAATAAACAAGATCCAGATATAATGTTCATGCTCAACATTGGCACAAAATAACAATTATTGAGGTCTAAAACTAATCCCGAAGGTAGATGTAGAGGTAGCGTGCCGACGGCGATCACATCAACCTTGCAACCATTCCTGACGTGCATCTTCACCTTGTTGTTAGCCAGTCTTCGTTTATTCTGTAGCTCCTATTTCAAGTTACAAATATGACCAACCGAACTGGAACCAAATACCCAGGCACTACTACGAGCACTAGTAAGGAACACATCAATAACATGTATATCAATGATACCTTTGTTCACTTTGCCATCCTTCTTATCCACCAAATATTTGGGGCAGTTCCGCTTCTAGTGACCATTTCCTTTGTAGTAGAAGCACTTAGTTTCATGCTTGGGTCCAACTTTGGGCTTCTTCACAAGAGCAAAAACTTGCTTGCCATTCTTCTTGAAGTTCCCTTTCTTCCCTTGCCCTTTTTCTTGAAAGTAGTGGTCTTGTTAACCATCTGCACTTGATGCTCCTTCTTGATTTCTACCTCCACCAATTTCAGCATCGTGAAGAGATCAGAAATTGTTTTAGTCATTGCTTTCATATTATAGTTCATCATGAAGCCTTTATAGCTTGGTGGCAGTGATTAATGAACTCTATCAATAACACACTCATCTGGGAGCTCAATTCCCAGCCGAGTCAAGTGGTTGTGGTACCCAGACATTCTGAGTATGTGTTCACTCATAGAACTGTTCTCCTCCATTTTATAGCTAAAGAACTTGTTGAGACTTCATATCTCTCAACTCGGGCATTAGCTTGAAATATGAATTTCAGCTCTTGGAACATCTCATATGCTCTGTGGAATTCAAAATGCTTTTGAAGTCCCGGTACTAAGCCGTAAATGATGGCACACTGAACTATCGAGTAGTCATCAAATCGAGCCTGTCAGATGTTCATAACATATGCATCAGCTCCTGCAGCAGGTCTGTCACCTAGTGGTGCATCAAGGACACAATTCTTCTGTGCATCAATGAGGATAATCCACAAGTTACAGACCCAGTTCGTGTAATTGCTACCATCACCTTTCAACTTAGCTTTCTCTAGGAACACATTAACATTCAAGGGAACAGTAGCACGGGCCATTCATGATAAATTTTAGTTCAATTAATCAAATTACTAATGAAGTCCCACTTAAATCAACATCCCTCAAGTTGTTGAAGTGATATATGATCCATATCAACTAAACCATGTCCAGTCATCATGTGAGATGCAGTAGTCTTCAAAGGTGAACATCTTCATGTTGACCATATCTACTATATGACTCATGTTCAACCTTTCGATATCCAGTGTTCTGAGACCATGTCTGTACATGCTAGGCTTGTCAAGTTTAACCCAAGTATTCTGCTTGTGCAAAACTAGCTTACACCTGTTGTATGTGAACGTAGAGTCTATCATACCCGACCATCACGAGGTTCTTTGAAATGTCAAACTTTAGCAACGATGCATACTCAGGGAGAAAACTTTTATCTTGAAATTAAGTGAAGGGATCATCTTATAATGCTACCGTCGTTCTAAGCAAAATAAGATGCATAAAGGATAAACATCATATGCAATCAAAATATGTGACATGATATGTCCATCATCATCTTGTGATTTTGATCCCCATCTCCAAAGCAACGTCATGATCTCCATTGTCACCAGGGCAACAACTTGATCTCCACCATTGCGTCGGGGTCATCTCACAAACTATTGCTACAACTATTGCTAACACATAGCGATAAAGTAAAGCAATTACATGGTGCTTAATGACTGGCATGCATGCCATACAATAAATAAAAGGCAACCCTAAGGCTCCTGCCGGTTGTCGATATTGCAAAACATGATCATCTGATACAACAACATATATCACATCACGTCTTGACCATATGAAATCACAACATACCCTGTAAAACAAGTTAGGCGTCTTCAACTTTGTTGTTGCAAGTTTTACGTGGCTGCTATGGTAACTAGCAAGAACCGTTCTTACCTACGCAAAACCACAACAGTGATTATCAAGTTTGCTGTTTTAACATTCTGCAAGGACCGACCATAGTCAAATTCGATTCAACTAAAGTGAGAGAAACATACACCCGCTACCCACCTTATGCAAAACAAGTTGCATCAGCCGGTAGAACCGGTCTCATGTACGTGGACAAGTAAGGTTGGTCCGGGCCGCTTCATCCCACATTACGCCGAATCAAAATAAGACGTTGGTGGTAAGAAGTACGAACATCACCGCACACAACTCCTTTGTGTTCTACTCGTGCATATCATCTGCGCATAGACTTGGCTCATGATTCCACTGATGGGGAACGTTGCATGAAAACAAAAAAAATTCTATGCACACGCAAGATCTATCCATGGAGATGCATAGTTACAAGAGGGGGAGAACATCTTCACACCCTTGAAGATCGCTAAGAGGAAGCATTTATAAACGTGGTTGATGTAGTCATACACCTTCATGATCCGTCCAGATCAAGTACCAAACGTACATCACCTCCGCATTCAGGACACGTTCAGCTCGATGACGTCCTCGCCTTCTTGATCCAGCAAGAGGGGCGAAGAAGTAGATGAGTTCCGTTAGCACGACGGCGTGGTGATGGTGGTGGTGAAGAACAATCTCTGCAGGGGTTTGCCAAGCACAAAAGAAACTATGCTGGAGGATAAACTATAGGGAGCGGGGTTGCCAGCACACGGCTTGGTGAATCTTGATGTGTTCCGGGTGCTAGCCCTGCCCCTCTATTTATATGTTTAGCCTTGGGTTCGTTTCTTGGAGAAAGAGCCTCCTCAAAGTTGGTTTAGCCCGCAAGGCAAGAGTCCTTCTCGGACTCCAGTACCACATGCCAGGGTCCCTGGCGTCGGGTCCCTCACCTCCGCAAAACTTCCTTTTGCACCGACCTAAAACCCCGTGGGCCTTACCCCTTGGCCCAACCATGTCATCCTATATATCAATCTTTACCTCCGGACTATTCTGGAGCTCCACGTCATGTTTGTGATCTCATCCGGGACTCTGAACAACATTCGGTCACCAACATACATAACTCATATAATACTATATCATCACCGAACATTAAGCGTGCGGACCCTATGGGTTCGAGAACGATGTAGACATTACCGAGATGCTTCTCCGATCAATAACCAATAGCGGGACCTGGATGCCCATATTGGTTCCTACATATTCTACGAAGATCTTTATCAGTCGAACCTTTATGACAATATACGTAGTTCCTTTTGTCCGTCGGTATGTTACTTGCCGGAGATTCGATCGTCGGTATCTCCATACCTAGTTCAGTCCCATTACTAGAAATTCTCTTTACTTGTTCCGTAATACATCATCCTGTAAGTAACTCCTTAGTCACTTTGCTTGCAAGATCCTTGTGATGTTGTATGACCGAGAGGGCCCAGATATACCTCTCCATCACACAGAGTGACGAATCCCAATCTCGATGCATGCCAACCCAACAAACACCTTCGGAGATACCTATAGAGCACCTTTATGATCACCCAGTTATGTTGTGACGTTTGATGACACACAAGGCATTCCTTCGGAGTCCGGGAGTTGCATGATCTCATGGTCTAAGAAACATGTATTTGACATTGAAAGCAGTAGCAATAAACTGAACGATCATATGCTATGCTAACGGGTGGGTCTTGTCCATCACATCATTCTCCTAATGATGTGATCGTTATCAAATGACAACTCATGTCTATGGTTAGGAAACCTTAACCATCTCCGATCCAAGAGCTAGTCTAGTAGGGGCTCACTAGGGACACGGTATTTGTTTATGTATCCACACATGTATTTAAGTTTATTGTCAATACAATTCTAGCATGAATAATAAAGCTTTTATCATGAAAAAGGAAATATAATAATAACAAGTTTATTATTGCCTCTAGGGCATATTTCCATCAGTATCACAAGTATTAATTTATAAGGTTCGTTTCCATTTGTTCTTCTTTGTCGACAATGTACTAGTGGATAGACTTCAAGCAAATATCCTAATTCACCCTGTAAATTTTGCCTTCCAAATACTATGGTCATCAACATCATTTGGAGGAAGGAGACGTCGTGGGAGAATTTTGTCTTCGGATATTAGCAACCAATCTATATGCACTCCTGGCCATAAATATGTCTCACCTCTCAAAATGCCAAGCCAAACATTCCTCAATCTCCGAAGATGACAACTTGATATTGCATATTGCATTATGACATCAAAAGAATCACCTTCAAATTTATGCGTCGCTTACTAGGCGACCGTTGAGCCCATCAGGGTTTCCACTTACGCTACCATGTGGACCTTTCTCTTGTGGCACACTTAGTTTTTTCTACTTCAGGTGACTGCATGAATATGTAATGCCGATGTATGGTGAGTGGGCCCGTTGGTAGGCTGCATTGCAGTCACAGCGGGTGTGGGCATGCTGAGGAGGTGGGCGATTGATACGTCTCCAACGTATCTATAATTTTTTGATTGTTCCATGCTATTGTATTATCTGTTTTGGATGTTTTATATGCATTAATATGCTATTTTATATTTTTTTGGACTAACCCATTAAGCTAGAGCCAGTGCCAGTTCCTGTTTTTTCCTTGTTGTTGAGTTTCAGAAAAGGAATACCAAATGGAATCCAAACGGAATGAAACCTTCGCGATGATTTTTCTTGGACCAGAAGACAACCAAGAGACTTGTAGATGAAGTCGGAGGAGCCACGAGGCGGCCACAAGGATGGAGGGTGCACCTAGGAGGGTAGGGCACGCCCCCACCCTTGCGGGACCCGCGTAACCCTCCTGACCTAATTCTTCCACCTATATATTCCCATATATCGCCAAACCACCAGAAGTATCCACGAAAACACTTTTCCGCCGCCGCAATCTTCTGTACCCATGAGATCCCATCTACGGACCTTTTCTGGCACCCTACCGGAGGGGGAGTCGATCATGGAGGGCTTCTACATCAACTATATTGCCCTTCCCATCAAGCATGAGTAGTTTACCTCAGACCTATGAGTCCATAGCTAGTAGCTAGATGGCTTCTTCTCTCTCTTTGATTCTCAATACCATGTTCTCCTCGATGTTCTTGGAGATCTATTCGATGTAATACCTTTTTGCGGTGTGTTTGCCGAGGTCCGATGAATTGTGGATTTATGATCAGCTTATCTATGAATATTATTTGAATCTTCTCTGAATTGTTATATGCATGATTTGATATCTATGTAATTCTCTTTGAACTATCAGTTTGGTTTGGCCAACTAGATTGGTTTTTCTTGCAATGGGAGAAGTGCTTAGCTTTGGGTTCAATCTTGTGGTGTCCTTTCCCAGTGACAATAGGGGCGGCAAGGCACATATTGTATTGTTGCCATCGAGGATAAAAAGATGGGGTTTTCATCATATTGCTTGAGTTAATTCCTCTACATCATGTCATCTTACTTAATGCATTACTCCGTTCTTTATGAACTTAATACTCTAGGTGCATGCTGGATAGCGGTCGATGTGTGGAGTAATAGTAGTAGATGCAGAATCGTTTCGGTCCACTTGACACGGACGTGATGCCTATATTCATGACCATTTCCTTAGATATCGTCATAACTTTGAGCTCTTCTATCAATTGCTCGGCAGTAATTTGTTCACCCACCGTATTATTTGCTATCTTGAGAGAAGCCTCTAGTGAAACCTATGACCCCCGGGTCTATTTTCCATCATATAAGTTTCCGATCTACAATATTAGTTTCTGATCTACTATTTTTGCAATCTTTTACTTTCCGATCTATAAACCAAAAATACCAAAAAAAAATTTACTTTATCGTTTATCTATCTCTATCAGATCTCACTTTTGCAAGTAACCGTGAAGGGATTGACAACCCCTTTATCGCGCTGGGTGCAATTTTGTTTGATTGTTTGTGCAGGTCTTGGTGATTTGTGCGTTGTCTCCTACTTGATTGATACCTTGGTTCTCAAACTGAGGGAAATACTTATCTCTACTTTGCTGCATCATCCTTTCCTCTTCAAAGGAAAAACCAACGCAAGCTCAAGAAGTAGCAGGAATAATTTCTGGCGCGGTTGTCATGGAGTTCTATGCCAAGTCAAGACATACCAAGTACCCATCATAAAACTCTCATCTCTTGCATTACATTATTCACCATTCTCCTCTTGTTTTCTTCCCCCCCCCCACTTCTAAAAAGATTTTCAAAAAGATTTGCCTTTTCTTTTCCCTTTTCTTTGCCTTTTCTTCGCCCCTCTTCCGTTCGTCTTCTTCGCTTTCATTTTGTGTGCTCGTGTGTTGGTGTGCCTGCCTGCCTTTATGGCTCAACCAAAAAACGTTGATCCTCACTTTAGAAGGTTGGAAGAAATTGAAAATAATGTTAGGAGCTTCATGTCTTTACAATTTGAGCATAATAATTTCTTTAGAAACGAGCTTAAGGAGTACAAAAGTTTTATGGAGTACATGAATAAAGAGCTTGATGATATGTCTAATGAATTTTATGGTTTGAAATCTCAGTTTGCTCATCTTGAAAATTTAGTAGGCCAAATTTTTGATAAACAAGCTACCTTAGTAAATAAGATGGCTCCTAAGCTAGAGGCTTTAAATAATGATAAAGATCGTAAAATGATTGATGTGACTCCTATTGAATCTTTGTTTTCCAATATAAATCTTGATAAAGATTGGACTGGAGATGAGTCAACTTTAGTTAAAAGGCGTCCCAATGATTCGGAGTTTTTAGATCTTGATGCAAAAATGGATAAAAGTGGGAATGGACAGGTCAAGACTTTAAGTAGCAATGAACCCACTCTTTTGGATTTCAAGGAATTTAATTATGATAATTGTTCTTTAATAGATTGTATTTGCTTGTTGCAATCCATGTTGAATTCTCCTCATGCTTATAATCAAAAAAAGCTTTTACTAAACATATTATTGATGCTATGATGCAATCTTTTGAAGAAAAGCTTAAATTGGAAGTTTCTATCCCTAGAAACCTTTATGATGACTGGGAACTATTAAGATTAAGATTATGAGTGCCATGCTTTGTGTGATTTGGGTGCCACAATTCGAAAAACTTTATGTGATGTGTTAGGTTTACGTAAATTTGATGATTGTTCTTTAAATTTGCATCTTGCGGGTTCCACTATTAAGAAACCTATGGGAAGGATTAATGATGTTCTTATTGTTGCAAATAGGAATTATGTGCCCGTAGATTTCATTGTTCTTGATATAGATTGTAATCCTACATGTCCTATTATTCTTGGTAGACCTTTCCTTAGAACGATTGGTGCAATTATTGATATTAAAGAAGGAAACATTAGATTTCGATTTCCATTAAGGAAGGGCATGGAACACTTTCCTAGAAAGAAAATTAAATTGCCATATGAATCTATTATGAGAGCTACATATGGATTGCATACCAAAGATGACAATACCTCGATTTATTCGTGTTTTTATGCCTAGCTAAGGGCGTTAAACAATAGCGCTTGCTGGGATGCACCCCAATTTTATTTTTGTTCTTTGCTTTTTGTTCCTGTTTTACAATAAATAATTCATCTAGCCTCTGGTTAAATGTGGTTTTGTGCTTTAATTAGTGTTTGTGCCAAGTAAGAGCTTTGAGATGGCTTACGGTGATAGTTGTTTTAATCTTGCTGAGAAACAGAAACTTTTGCGCCAAGGAGAATAATTTTCATAATTCACAGAAGCGTGATTTTGATCTGATTATTTTTGCACTGGATTGGTACACAGATTGCCCAGGGTTTCCTAATTGTCCATAATTTTTGGAGTTATAGAAGTATTCAAAGTTTCCAGATTGCTGCAGACTGTTCTGTTTTTGACAGATTATATTTTCTTTGTGTTGTTTACTTATTTTGATGAATCTATGGGTAGTATCGGGGGGGGGGGTATGAACCATGGAAAAGTTGGAATACAGTAGATATTACACCAATATAAATAAAGAATGAGTTCACGACAGTACCACAAAGTGGTGATTTATTTTCTCATACTAACGGAGCTTATGAGATTTTTTGTTGAGTTTTGTGTTGTGAAGTTTTCAAGTTTTGAGTAAGGATTTGATGGACTATGGAATAAGGAGTGGCAACAACCTAAGCTTGGGGATGCCCAAGGCACCCCAAGGTAATATTCAAGGACAACCAAGAGCCTAAGCTTGGGGATGTCCCAGAAGGCATCCCCTCTTTCGTCTTCGTCTATTGGTAACTTTACTTGAGGCTCTATTTTTATTCACCACATGATATGTGTTTTGCTTGGAGCGTCTTGTATGATTTGAGTCTTTGCTTTTTAGTTTGCCACAATCATCCTTGCTGTACACACCTTTTGAGAGGGACACACATGAATCATGATTTATTAGAATACTCTATGTGCTTCACTTATATCTTTTGAGATAGGCAATATTGCTCTAGTGCTTCACTTATATCTTTTTAGAGCACGGTGGTGGTTTTATTTTATAGGAATTGATGAACTCATGCTTCACTTATATTATTTTGAGAGTCTTTAAACAGCACGGTAATTTTATTTGATTATAAATTTAGTCCTAATATGATAGGCATCCAAGAGGGATATAATAAAAACTTTCATATAAAGTGCATTGAATACTATGAGAAGTTTGATTCCTTATGATTGTTTTGAGATATGAAGATGATGATATTAGAGTCATGCTACTGGAGTAATTGTGAATTTGAGAAATACTTGTGTTGAGGTTTGTGATTCCCGTAGCGTGCACGTATGGTGAACCGTTATGTAACGAAGTTGGAGTATGAGGTATTTTTTGGTTGTCATCCTTTGTGTGGAGGTCGGGATCGTGCGATGGTTAGCTCCTACCAACCCTTCCCCTAGGAGCATGCGTGTAGTGCTTGGTTTCTATGACTAATAGATTTTTCCGATAAGTATGTGAGTTCTTTATGACTAATGTTGAGTCCATGGATAATACACACTCTCACCCTTCCACCATTGCTAGCCTCTCTTGTGCCGCGCAACTTTCACCGGTACCATACACCCACCATATACCTTCCTCAAAACAACCACCATACCTACCCATTATGGCATTTCCATAGCAATTCCGATATATATTGCCATGCAACTTTCCACCATTCCGTTTATTATGACACGCTTCATTATTGTCATATTGCTTTGCATGATCATGTAGTTGACATCGTATTTGTGGCAAAGCCACCTTTCATAATTCTTTAATATATGTCACTCTTGAGTCATTGCACATCCTGGTACACCGCCGGAGGCATTCATATAGAGTCATATTTTTTTCTAAGTATCGATTTGTAATTTTTGAGTTGTAAGTAAATAGAAGTGTGATTATCATGATTATTAGAGCATTGTCCCATGTGAGGAAATAAAAAAGAGGCCAAAGAAGCCAAACAAAAAAATGAATGAGAGAAAAAGCGAGAAGAGGCAATGTTACTATCCTTTTTTCCACAGTTGTGCTTCAAAGTAGCACCATGGTCTTCATGATAGAGAGTCTCCTATTTTGTCACTTTCATATACTAGTGGGAATCTTTCATTATAGAACTTGGCTTGTATATTCCAATGATGTGCTTCCTTAAATCTCCCTATGTCTTCATGAGCAAGCAAGTTGGATGCACACCCACTTAGTTTTTCTTTTTGAGCTTTCATAAACTTATAGCTCTAGTGCATCTGTTGCATGGCAATCCCTACTCACTAACATTGATATCTATTGATGGGCATCTCCATAGCCCATTGATACGCCTAGTTGATGTGAGACTATCTCCCTCTTTTTGTCTTCTCCACAACCACTATATTCTATTCCACCTATAGTGCTATGTCCATGGCTTACGCTCATGTATTGCATGAAAGTTGAAAAGGTTTTAGAATACAAAAGTATGAAACAATTTCTTGGCTGAATCCGGGGTTGTGCATGATTTGAATATTTTGTGTGATGAAGATGGAGCATATCCAGACTATATGATTTTGTAGGGATAAGCTTTCTTTGGCCATGTTATTTTGAGAAGTCATAATTGCCTTGTTAGTATGCTTGAAGTATTATTGTTTTAATGTCAATATTAAACTTTTATTTTGAATCTTATGGATCTGAACATTCATGCCACAATAAAGAAAATTACATGGATAAATATGTTAGGTAGCATTCCACATCAAAAATTCTATTTTTATCATTTACCTACTCAAGGACAGATAACCCACAAGTATAGGGGACCGCAATAGTTTTCGAGGGTAGAGTATTCAACCCAAATTTATTGATTCGACACAAGGGGAGCCAAAGAATATTCTCAAGTATTAGCAGTTGAGTTGTCAATTCAACCACACCTGGATAACTTAGTATCTGCAGCAAAGTATTTGGTAGCAAAGTAGTATGGAAGTAACGGTAATAGTAGCAAAAGTAACGGTAGAAGTTTTGTAGTGATTGTAATAGTAACAACGGTAAAGTAAATAAGCTAAGCACAATATGTGAAAGGCTCGTAGGCAATGGATCAGTGATGGATAATTATGTCGAATGCGATTCCTCATGTAATAGTTATAACATAGGATGACACAGAACTAGCTCCAATTCATCAATGTAATGTAGGCATGTTCCAAATATAGCCATACGTGCTTATGGAAAAGAACTTGCATGACATCTTTTGTCCTACCCTCCCGTGGCAGCAGGGTCCTAATTGAAACTAAGGGATATTATGGCCTCCTTTTAATAGAGTACCGGACCAAAGCAATAGCACTTAGTGAATACATGAACTCCTCAAACTACGATCATCACCGAGAAGTACCCCGATTATTGTCACTTCGGGGTTGTCGGATCATAACACATAATAGGTGACTATAGACTTGCAAGATAGGATCAAGAACTCACATATATTCATGAAAACATAATAGGTTCAGATCTGAAATCATGACACTCGGGCCCTAGTGACAAGCATTAAGCATAGCAAAGTCATAGCAACATCAATCTTAGAACATAGTGGATACTAGGGATCAAACCCTAACAAAACTAACTTGATTACATGGTAAATCTCATCCAACCCATCACCGTCCAGCAAACCTACGATGGAATTACTCACGCACGACGGTGAGCATCATGAAATTGGTGACGGAGGATGGTTGATGATGACGACGGCGACGAATTCCCCTCTTCGGAGCCCCGAACAGACTCCAGATCAGCCCTCCCTAGAGAGATTAGGGCTTGGCGGCGGCTCCGTATCGTAAAACGCGATGAAACTTTCTCTCTGAGTTATTTCTCCGTGAAAGCAAATATATAGAGTTGGAGTTGAGGTCGGTGGACATCCAGGGGGCCCACGAGGCAGGGGGCGCACCCCCACCCTCGTGGACAGTGTGTGGGCCCCCTGGCCTTGATTCTTTTGCCAATATTTTTTATATTTTCCAAAAGTAATCTCCGTGGATTTTCAGGTCATTCCGAGAACTTCTGTTTTCTGCACAAAAATAACACCATGACAGTTCTGCTGAAAACAGCGTCAGTCCGGGTTAGTTTCATTCAAATCATGCAAGTTAGAGTACAAAACAAGGGCAAAAATGTTTGGAAAAGTAGATACGTTGGAGACGTATCAAGGACGACCAGGAATTAAGCTTGAGGATGCTTGATAAGTCTCCAATTTATCTATAATTTTTTTATTATTCCATGCTATTATATTATCTGTTTTGCATGTTTTATATGCATTAATATGCTATTTTATATTATTTTTGGGACTAACCTATTAACCTAGAGCCCAGTGCCAGTTCCTGTTTTTTCCCTTGTTTTTGAGTTTCGTAGAAAAGGAATACCAAACGGAGTTCAAACAGACTGAAACCTTCGTGATGATTTTTCTTGGACCAGAAGACAACCAGGAGACTTGGACATGAAGTCGGAGGAGCCACGAGGCCGCCACAAGGATGGAGGGCGCGCCCAGGGGGGTAGGGCGTGGCCCCACCCTTGTGGGCTCCCCGTAACCCCTCTCACCTAATTCTTTCGCCTATATATTCCCACATATCCCCAAACCACCAGAAGCATTCACGAAAACACTTTTCCGCCGCCGCAACCTTCTGTACCCGTGAGATCCCATCTAGGGACCTTTTCCGGCACCCTGCCGAAGGGGGATTTGATCATGGAGGGCTTCTACATTAACTCTATTGCACTTCTGATGAAGCGTGAGTAGTTTACCTCGGACCTACAGGTCCATAGCTAGTAGCTAGATGACTTCTTCTCTCTCTTTGATTCTCAATACCATGTTCTCCTCGATGTTCTTGGAGATCTATTCGATGCAATACTTTTTTGCGGTGTGTTTGCCGCGATCGAATGAATTGTGGATTTATGATCAACTTATCTATGAATATTATTTGAATCTTCTCTGAATTCTTATATGCATGATTTGATATCTTTGTAAATCTCTTCGAACTATCGGCTTGGTTTGGCCAACTAGATTGGTTTTTCTTGCAATGGGAGAAGTGCTTAGCTTTGGGTTCAATCTTGCGGTGTCCTTTCCTAGTGACAGTAGGGGCAGCAAGACACATATTGTATTGTTTCCATCGAGGATAAAAAGATGGGGTTTTCATCATATTGCTTGAGTTAATTCCTCTACATCACGTCATCTTACTTAATGCATTACTCCGTTCTTTATGAACTTAATACTCTAGATGCACGCTGGATAGCGGTAAATGTGTGGAGTGATAGTAGTAGATGCAGAATTGTTTCGGTCTACTTGACACGGACGTGATGCCTATATTCATGATCATTGCCTTAGATATCATCATAACTTTGCGCTTTTCTATCAATTGCTCGGTAGTAATTTGTTCACCCACTGTATTATTTGCTATCTTGAGAGAAGCCTCTAGTGAAACCTATGGCCCCTGGTCTATTTTCCATCATATAATTTTCCGATCTACAATATTAGTTTCCGATCTACTATTTTTGCAATCTTTACTTTCCGATCTATAAACCAAAAATACCAAAAATATTTATTTTATCGTTTATCTATCTCTATCATATCTCACTTTTGCAAGTAACCGTGAAGGGATTGACAACCCCTTTATC
Organism: Triticum dicoccoides; assembly: GCF_002162155.2. NCBI lineage: Eukaryota > Viridiplantae > Streptophyta > Magnoliopsida > Poales > Poaceae > Triticum > Triticum dicoccoides. The sequence continues at coordinate 549,498,506 of NC_041391.1, forward strand.
GCGTTGGGTGCAAGTTTGTTTGATTGTTTGTGCAGGTCTTGGTGATTTGTGCGTAGTCTCGTACTGGATTGATACCTTGGTTCTCAAATTGAGGGGAATACTTATCTCTACTTTGCTGCATCACCCTTTCCTTTTCAAGGGAAAACCAACACAAGCTCAAGAAGTAGCAGCGATGGATAGTTCCTAATTGTTTTGGATGGTGGGCCCGTTCGCTTGGGTGTGTGACCACTGTCATGTGGGTCCCTTTTGGGTGGAAATTGCGTATGTGTGTACTCGTGATGTGTTCCTCCCCTTTAAAGTGGGACTGGTGCGGTATGGGCTTGTCGTTCAGTGGTTCGTTGATTTGGGGTATGTTTGCCGTTATGACTTTGACTGTTCATGGGATGGGCTTCAGCTGCGTTCTCCTCCGATGGGAGGAGGGTTTGTCGCCATTAGCCTGTTCTTGATGATGTTCCGCTGACCTCCTTTCTTCTTTGGGACATGCTGGGTGGTCGATTGCTACCTGGTAGGTGCCCCTGTGCGATTGGTTGTTGTTGTCATGGTGGGTCTGGCCGTCGTTGGTCACCGACTGCTTTCTTGTGCTGCCTCCTGTTCTTCCGTGTGTGTTGCTTGCATGTGGTCGTATTTGATCGGGATATTATGAGATCGGGGGTTTGTCTGATTTATTTTGCCATTGTAATGTGCTTGCTATGGGAGCGATCTATCCTTCTTTCAAATAGATTTTGCTAACTTTGTCTTTTTACGGCGAGTTGGTGCGTGGACACTCAGGCCTGAGTGGACATGGCGTATATTGGGATGATTGTTGCTGCTGCCTTGTGAGTTCAGTCTCCGCAGGTGTTCCTTCGCCTATTCTGAGTATTGTTATTTTTTCGCCTAATTGTGCTTTATTTTGTAGTTCATTTTTTGTGATGTTCAAGTTTTTAGGCATGGGTCGTGATGGCTGAAAAGATGGGACCTAATCGGCTTCGGATTGGTGCTGGCCTATGTTTTTTTGCATGCTTGGTGCGGTAGGGATTCTTTTTCCTGGATAGTGTTGTTACAATTCCTGCTTTGCCGGTGGTTCCTAATCGGCTTGATGTTATATGTTTCACTGATTTACTGCGCTCATCTATTTATAGGCGATCCATTTTCACCTATGCCTCATCTGCTTGTGGAACTGTTCTTTCTGCGTCATTGGTTATTTTGTGTGCGATTCGTACATTATTCATTGGTACTTTCTTTTGGATCTATTCCCTTGACTCTTCCTATTGGGTTCGCCGGTACTTTCTTCACACGGGTCGAGCATGCCTTAAATCGCTTACAAATTAGGCGGCGACAAGGCGCGGCAGAGCGTGGCGGCCGTTCTAGTAGAAGTAAATTAGTGTCCCATTCTCACTTACGTGGTTCCATTAGTTGGTTGACCCACCGAAGTCTAGACCTCTTGATGAAATTTGCTCATTTGAGCCCCTCTTTCCTCGGGACCCATCGGTCTCTCTGGATTTGGATACCATTTCCGAATTTCGACCCTCTTCATCAATTGATGAAGTTATTTAGGGGTTCTTTGCATTTTTTAATTTGCAATTATCCATTGGTCTACTTGGTTTAGGATACTTTTACCAGTTCCGATCCTCTTCATTAGCTGACGAAGAATTTTTTATGGGTTCTTTGCATTGTTTAGTTTGCAATTATCCATTGTCTCCTTGATTTGGATACCTTTACCATTTCCGATTCTTTTCGTCAGTTGATGAAGTTTTCTAGGGTTTTTTTTTTGCATTGTTTAGTCTGGAGTTGCATCAGAAGGCTGCATAATTTTTTAAAACTTATTATTTTGAGAAAAGAAGGGAGTCAATTTTTTTTGAGACAAAGAAGGCCGTAATTTTTTTTTTGAGACAAAGAAGGCCGTAGTTTGATCTCTGGCCCACCTGGCTGCCATAATTTGGTCTGGCCCAATTCGTGTCGCTGGTCAAATTCTAGGGGCATGTCAGCTTCAAGGCACGTCAATCCCGCTTCTCGCCTGCATCATCTCCGCTCGTCAAACTCAACGGGACGCACGCAACGCGAACGCGACGACCATGGCCGCGTCCTCCGCCGCAGCCTCCTCGAAGTCCGACCGCGCGGCCCTCCTCAAGGCCTTCGACGAGTCCCGCACCGGCGTCCGCGGCCTCGTCGAGTCCGGCGTCTCCACCGTCCCCGACCTCTTCGTCCACCCCGACCCCTACGCCTCCGTCCCGCTTGCTCCCCCGGGCATCTCCATCCCCGTCGTTGACCTTTCCCTCCCCGCGCACCTCGTAGCCGCCGCCACCGCGGCGGCCGCCCGCGACTGGGGCTTCTTCCACCTCGTCAACCACGAGGCCCTCGTCCCCTCCGGCCACCCCGCGAGGGCCCTCGCCGCGGTGTGCGCCTTCAACGAGCTCCCCGCCCTCGAGCGCGCCGCGCACTACGGCCGGGCCTTGTCCGGCGGGGTCAGCTACTCCTCGAACGTCGACCTGTTCCAGTCCCCCGCGGCGAGCTGGCGCGACACCGTCCAGGTGATGTTCGGGCCTACGCCGCCCAACACCGAACGCATACCGTCGGTGTGCCGCTCTGAAGTCATCGAGTGGGAAGTACATGCCGCCGCGGTGGCCCGTGCCGTGATGGCGCTGCTCTCCGAGGGGCTTGGGCTCGGGGGTGCGGCGCTGGAGGAGACCTCGTGCCTGGAGGGGAAGCTCATGGTCTGCCATTACTACCCGGTGTGCCCCGAGCCTGAGCGCACCATGGGCTTAGTCCCGCACACCGACCCCGGCGTGCTCACCGTCCTTGCGCAGGACGGCGTTGGTGGTTTGCAGGTGAAGCACACCAATGGGGACGGGGAGAGCTTCTGGGTGGACGTGAAGCCTGCACCGGGCGCGCTTGTGATCAATGTCGGGGACCTCTTGCAGGTATAATGCACCCTGTCACTGTCCAAATGCTCGCAACTGGATTCAGTTCTAAATACAGTCGGTAGCAACTTTGTTCAAGTTACATCTGAATTATCTAAAGCACGCACGCTACCAATTCAGCTCAATCCAGATGATTTAAGAACAGGAGGACAAATACTTGGTAGTGCGCATCTCTCATGAAAACTGGAAAGGCAATGGTTTGATTTTCGAAAATGCTAAGAAATCTGACATTGGAATTTTAGGCATGGCAAATCGAACGTTTTTCATGCCAATTTATGTTGGCGCGAGGATGGTGATTTGCATCCATTGCTTGAATTTTGATACTTTTTTCGTCTCATATTAATTGACGCTCAAACGGATGTATCTAGACACGGTAGGAGCACTTTACAGCTCAACGCAGTTCAACTCAACATTACACTTGAGTTGGATATGATGTCGTGTTAGTGGTAGATAGTAAGCGGGAATAGTCAATGGATTATTGCTTTCAGGATCACATTAATAAAGGATTTGGACCAGTTTCATAATCTCATTTTTCGCGAATACGCTAGAGAGCGTATCATTTCATTGATAGGAAGGA
>NC_041391.1:549502276-549565703 GCF_002162155.2 Triticum dicoccoides
GCGCGCACCCAAGACAGGACGTCATGCCAAACTTGCCTGGAGAAAGGGCAGACGATGATGATGTGTTGCATGGTCTCGACGTGCTGGTCGCAGAGAGCACATCTGTCATTGTGGGGGAGACCGTGGTGCTCCAGTCTGTCGGCAGTCCAACAGCGGTCAAGGTCGGCCAACCAGGTGAACATCTTGACGCGCAGAGGGGCCCAACACTTCCAGGTGAGGCGCCAGAATGGGGCGGCTATGGAGCCGGCAAAGAGGGCTCGGTAGCAGGATCTGGCAGAGTAGTTTCCATCCGCAGTCCAGCGCCAGACAAGACGGTCAGGGGAGGTAGATAGGTGGAGGTGACACAACCTAGTCCAAAGCTGGACGTATTCCACCAGGGCAGTGGGAGTGAGCGCGCCACGCAAGTCTGCAATCCAGCAGCGGTCCTGGAGCCCCTCCGCCACGGTGCGTTTGCGACGCCTTCGGGGGACAAGGGGAAGCAGGTTAGGGGCGATGTCCGCGATGGCCATGCCGTCGATCCAAGCATCAGTCCAGAATCGGCAAGACCTACCGTCGCCGATGATCCAGGACGTGGACCCGTGAAAGATGGCGGAGGAGTCAGCATCGGAGGGCAGGTGCAGGTGAGCCCACGGCCTGGGCGGGTCGGTGCGCTGCAGCCACAACCAGCGCACACGGAGAGAGATCCCTTGTCGATGGAGGTCCGGGATGCCGAGCCCGCCAAGATGGAGGGGCCGGCAGACGCGCTGCCAGTTGACTGGCCCGTGGCCGGCGCGGGTCTCCTTATTACCATGCCAGAGGAATTCGCGGATGATGCGGTTCACTTGCTTGAGGATCGTCGGGCAAAGAGCGATGACGACCATGATGTGGGAGGGGATCGCGCACAGCACGTCGCGGACGAGGGCGAGACGCTCACCGCGGGACAGGAGCATCGCCCGCCAGGAGGAAAGCTTCTTGGCCAGCTTCTCCATGATCGGCCGGAGTGACGAGGTGAACGGCTTCCGGAGCAAGAGAGGGATGCCCAAGTAGGTGATAGGGAAGTCCATGACGGTGCAGGCCAGCTCGCACGCAATGGAGGCGCGCGTGGGGTCGTCACAGCGGATCGGGGTTGCCGAGCACTTGGCAAAGTCCGTGCATAGCCCGGACGCCTCGCCAAAGACACGGAGCAGCTCCCAAATGACCCGGAGATCGCGGGTTGACGGGTGGCAGAAGATGATCACATCGTCGGCATAAAGGGAAATGCTCGAAGAGGCGTGCCGAGTGGTGAGCCGCTGAAGAAGGCCGCTGCGGTGGGCATGGAGGAGGAGGGAGTTGAGAGCATCAACGGCAATCGTAAACAGCATTGGGGACACAGGATCGCCTTGTCGTAGTCCGCAAGCGTGGGCGATGGGGGGGCCGGGGGATCCATTGATGAGGACGCGCGTGCTGGATGTGGAGAGTAAGATGGTAATCCACTCGATCCACCGACGACCAAAGCCAAGGTGGCGTAGCACGTCGAGGAGGAAAGCCCAAGAGACCGTGTCAAACGCGCGTGCAATGTCGAGCTTGAGGAGGACGCGGGGCACACGGAGGTTGTGGAGTTGGCGGGCGGTCTGTTGGACGAGCATAAAGTTGTCGTGCACACACCGCCCGGCGATGAATGCACTTTGGTTGGTGGAGACGAGCTGGCCCAGGCGAGGAGCGAGGCGTAGGGAGAGGACTTTCGCGATGAGCTTCGCGATCAGGTGGATTAGGCTGATGGGGCGGTAATCCGAGAGAGAGGCGGCGTCCGGCTTCTTAGGGATCAACGTGATAAGGGCTTCGTTGAGGCGCTGGAGGCTGCGCCCTTTCATGGAGTAGAACTTGTTGAACACCTCGCAAATATCGACTTTGATCGTATCCCAGCATGCCACAAGGAACTCAACCGTGAATCCATCGGGGCCCGGGGCTTTTCCACGGGGGAGCGCCTTGACCGCGGTCCAGATTTCCTCCTCGGAAAAAGGAAGCTCGAGCTCCTCTAGGTTGAAGGAGCGGTCGTCAATTTGTCGCAAGTCGAGGGAGAAATCACGGAGCCTTGGAGTGCCGAGGAGCGAGGAGAAGTGGTGGTAGGCCGCCTTGTCCATGTCCTGCTCATCGGTGATCAAAGAGCCCTCGTGCTGAAGGGAGAGGATGCGGTTCTTCTGGCGCCTGTGAGCCGCGTGGATTTTGAAGAAGGTGGTGTTAGTCTCGCCCTCCTTCAGCCATCCAAACCGCGCCCGCACGCGGGCGATGGATCTGTCGAGCGAGACTAAACCAAGGTAGGCGCGCTTCAGATTGCGTCGAAGCCAGATCTCAGAGGGGGAGAGAGCCCGAGTGTCCTAGGCCGCATCGAGGCGGGCGGTGAGCTCCCGCGCAATCATAAGTTCCAGGGAGACGTGGCCATGAGTGCGTGCACCCCAGCTCTGGAGGCGGCGAGCCGTGGTCTTGAGGCGGAGGTAAACGCGCCGGAAGGGGTCTGGGTTGTGGACAGAGCTCCAAGCAGCCGCCACCGTGTCCTGAAAGCCTTCAAGCCTAATCCAAAACCGCTCGAAGTGGAAGCGCCTCGGGCCAGCCGAGCTCGGAGTACAGTCAAGAAAAAGCGGGCAGTGGTCAGACACCGTCGAGGCAAGGCAGCGGAGGATGGCATGCGGCTGCGCGAGATCCCACTCCGAGGTGCAAAGAAAGCGGTCGTTGCGCACAAGCGTGGGCGAGTCTCGCTCGTTGGACCAAGTGTAGCGGCGGCCATGCATGTAGACGTCGCGCAACTCCATATCGGCAATGAAGCGACGGAATCTGTTGGAGGTGCGTCTATTGATCCGGCCGTTGCTTTTGTCACTGGAGGAGGAGACGAGGTTGAAGTCACCGCCTAGGAGCCAGGGGCCAGCGCAAGAGTCACGGGTATCTTGCAAGTCTTCGACGAACAGGATCTTATCATCATCGTCCTGCGGGCCATAGACCCCGGTGATCCACCAAGGATGCGCGCCCGAGGTGGTAGAAACGAGGGCCGTGATGTGGTGCTGACCAATGTATGGGCTGGAGATAGCGATCTCGTTACAGTTCCAAGCAAGGAGGATGCCGCCACGGGTGCCGGAGGCCGGGAGGAAGAAGAAATCCAGGAAGCAAGAGCCTAGCGTCTCCACCACAAGGGGCAACGTGAACGAATCGAGCTTCGTTTCTTGAAGGCATACAATGTTCGGTGAAACCGAGGAAATTACAGATCGGACCGCGGTGCGCTTAGCCTTGGAATGAAGGCCACGGACGTTCCAGAACACAGTCTTAAGGGTGCACTCCATAAGGGAAGGATGGAGGCCGAGGGGAAGGGGCACGGCAGAACTAGTTGGCGGCAATGTCGCACTGGACAGGGAGAGAGCCGGTGGGAAGGTGCCATCCGTAGTAGTCCGCAAAGGCTTGCACGACGTCCTCGGCCAGCGGCTGCTCGAAAAGCTTGCTGTAGCGCTCGATGGCCGAGGAGGAGAGTGGCTCGTTCTCGCGGATGATGCCGAGCCGCAGCAGAAGCACCCGCTTAGCCTTAGCCTCCGAGTCGAGACCCCGGTCGGCCTTGGCGATGCGGTGGCTGCGTCTGGGAGTGAAGTTTGGGGGCAATTCCTTCCTTCTTCGCTTGGGGCCTGGAGTAGGTAGCACGGGCGCCGATCGCAGCAGGATTCCTGCCACAAAGTTTTGGACTTCACGGGCCTGGGCAACCAAAGCGTTATCCGCATGGCCAGGAGACGCCAGGGCGCTAGGGGACTGGACACGTGGAGAGAAAGGTGTGGCGGAGGCCGAAAGCTGGCTGGGGGATCGTGGTGGGGTCGCCAGGGGTGGTGGAGCCGGTGCTGTGGCTCGGGGGGCAGGGGACCGCGGGCCAGAGGCAGGGGATGCCTCGGGATCAGGTCCATCTTGTCGCCGTCTCAGAGGGGATTGGGCAGCGTCCACGAGAGGAACGGACGGGGCACCGGCCGGTTCCACCAGAGTGTATCCACCAATACGGGGCGAGCGCGGGGACCCGGGAGCCTCGGCGGTGGGGTCTGAGGGTGTCCCACTCAGCATCTGCGCCTGGTGGGGCCGCCATGTCAGCAGCAGAGGCGCGGGGGCCAGGCGTAGAGGCGCGGTCGTGGTTGGCGGACTTGTCTCCATGCGCGGACCGCAGTCAAGGCGGCTTTGCCGAAAGGTGGGGCGGCTTTTTCCTTGGGCCCGGGCAGGAGCGTCAGCGGGCAACGAGTGGGATCCAAGGATCCCATGCCAGTCGCGGGGTGGCGGAGGAGGGCGCCGGTGGCGATGGTGCACGCCGGTGCCGGAGGTGCCGCCGTCGCGGCCGGGCGGCGGCCACGCGTCACCGCAGTTCCCGAAGCGACACGGGAAATCGTAGTAACGTGGCCATGGCCCGGGACACGGCGGCGCCGGAGGGGCGTCGAAGGGGGTGGAGTCATCCGCAGGAGGTGGGGCGGCGGGGCCGGGGCCGGCAGGCGGAAATCGGTGGAGCGGGCGACGTGGATCGTTACTGGGTAGCGCAGAACCTCCAAAGCGAACCTCTCCTCGACGTCCGGGTTGGCGCCGGCGATCACAGCGTCGTTCTCCGGGAGGTAGAGGTCGGAGGTGCGCGGGATCCCGTCCGGGTTGGGAGTCCAGGCCGAAACTCTGAAGACGGACATATCAGAGCCATCGCGAGTCTCCGGAGCGAGCTCGTCGACTTTGCAGAACGGAGCCAGCAGAGTCACGGCGAAGGAGAGGTGCCAGCCGTGGTCGGGGATGCCGGAGATTTCGAGATCCACCTTAAAACGCAGGGAGACGGCCTGGGCGCCATCGGAGCGACTCCAGGGGCGCAAGAGGAGGCGGAAACGCGGGCCGCGGGCCACGCCCGCCGACGCTCGCGGACGGTCCTCCATCCTCTGGAACCGGAGCAAGAACTGCGCCGGCCCATGGCGATGCACCGAGAACATGTCCGCGGGGATGTCGAACCGCCCGCTGATGAGTCCCGTGACGTCGGCGCAGGAGACGCCAGTCCGGCGACCAGCTACGGTGGCGAGCAGGGCGCGCTGGAGACTGGCCTCCGCGGCCTCAACCTCGGCAGAACGGGGGAGGAAGCAGTTGGCACCGACCGGCCGGAGTGCAGGGTGCCCAGACATGACAGTGGGCGTGCCCGACGAGGAGGAGGGGGCCGGGCTCGAGGAGGGTGGCGGGGACGGCCGCGGGGAGTGCGCCGGAGACGGCAAGGGGGAAGCCCGTCCGGAGGACGCGGTGGGGCTTGACCCGCCCGAAACCGTCGACGGAGGGGAGGTGCGAGGTCGCTTCGCAAGGATCTGGGCGGGGAGGCGCTTGTGGGGCGCGGTGCAGTCGCGTGCCATATGACCGTAGAAACGGCATCTCCGGCACCGGATGTCGCGGCGGCACTCCTCAAGCAGGTGGCTTCGGGACCTTGAGAGGCAGCGGGGGCACTCGCCGCTTGCCGAGGACGTAGAGCGGGGGCGCGCAGGCCCGGTAGGACGGCGCGCCCGAGGGCGGCGTGGGCGCTTCCAGCGCTGGCGCCCGGCAACGCTCCAGGGGGCCTCCGGCGTGGGGTCGCCGCGGTGGACCTTCGACCGAAGCCCGGAAAGACGCGGGCCGGTGGAGTCAAGCGGCGTACCACCACCGGAGGGGGGAGCAGATGGGGAGGCGAGCAAGGCGTCCCGGTACGACGCGGCGGTCGAACCAGATCCAGCCGAGGAGGGGCTGGACTCCAGCCAGCGTGGCGTGGGGTGCAGGCCCCCCGGAGGAGGGGGGGAGGCGTCCATGGGACGGGGAGTGGGCCGCCGGGGCCGGAGTGGCAGCCGGCGGTGGAGGCAAGGCGTGGCCGCCGGGGCCGGAGTGGCCTCCGGTGCAGCAAGGAGCGGGGGAGCGGGGGAGCGGCGAGCGGCCGTTTCATAATGTCATCACTGCATCTAATCTGTTTATTAATTATTACCCCATTTTTTTCATCAGATAATGTCAAATGATAAGTACAAGAGCGTCGAACACAGGGTGGTGATGAATTCACGTGAGGAAGCTAGAGTTTCAATTGCTGTCTTCTTCAATCCTGGAAAGCGAGGGGAATCAGTTTTGTATGGGCCGTTGCCAGGGCTGGTTTCTACAGAAAACCCACCAAAGTACAGGCGTTTCACGATGTTTGAGTTTTTGGGGGCCTTCTTCAAACGTGACCTTGCCAGCAAAGCTCTACTTGAGCACTTCAAACTGTAAGATGAATCAAACGTCCCCCCCGCAAAAAAAAAAAAAGAGAATCAAACGTCACCAAACAATGTTTAAGCTTGTGTACGTGTAAGTATGACAGTATGTAGCCATCTCAGGGCCAGTGTTGTTCTGTGAGAATGCGCTACAGTTATTCTACCTTTACACAGTGCACGCTTCTGTCTGTTTCATTGTTTCTCCATAGCCCATCCCAAATTAAATGCTAGTTTTATGTTTCATTGTGTAACCATCACATGTTTCAGGCATGTAACTATCAAGTGGACCAAAAATGTACACTGTATGTTGTACTCCCTCCATTTCTAAATATTTGTATTTCTATAGATTTCAATAAATGACTACATACGAAGCAAAATGAGTGAATCCACACTCTAAAATATGTCTATATACATCTATATGTGGTAATCCATTTGAAGTCTCTAGAAAGACATATATTTAGGAACGGAGGGAGTATATTTTTTCTGCAACTACCATCACTTGACCAACTGGCCTGAGAAAGTACTCCTTCCATCCGAAAATACTTGTCATTGAAATGGATGTATCTAGATGTATTTTAGTTTTAGATACATCCATTTTCAACCATTTTGATGACAAGTAATTCCGGACGGAGGGAGTATGCTGTACATATTTTTGTATCTGCCATCCCCTAAAAGAGCAAAAGGATAACTCGGCATCTTGACGCACATGTTAATTTCTACTCACTATACTAGTTGCTGGATTAGTAAAACCGTCATGGACCACTTACGGAACTAACAAGAAAAAACAACCTCGGTGCTGCGGAATGGTCTCGGCATTTGAGTGTTTTGTTTCAGAACAATGGAGCGATGATGCCATCCAAGTTTAAAAGAAACGGCCTAGCAATATAATGCATGTTTTACATTTACAGGACAATTAACTTGTTCGGAAGGTCAGAAAGATTCCTAATACATTACTCCCTCTGTTTTTATTTAGTCTGTATATTAGATTTAACTGAAATCAAACTTTGCAAAGTTTGACTGAGCTTATAGAAAATAATATAAACATTTACCATAACAAATCTATAAGATGTGAAAGTACATTCAATATGAATCTAATGAAATTGATTAGTTATTGTAGATGTTAATATTTTTGGCTCTAAACTTTGTCAAAGTTTACAAAGTCTGACTTTGACCAAAACTAATACGCGGAGTAAATAAAAACAGCGCATGCCACATGTCTCGAGGTGATATCTGACGAAAAATAGGAGTATATTCACGGTTCCATGGTTCTCCTAAACATTATTCATCAGTGTTTATATGTATCTTAGCTGTTTTCCATTATCCCAGCAAGTACCGTTTGATCCACGGGTGATGCCTTGATGATGGTCTTTCCCTTGTCCACGATCAGAGGGTGTAGCATGTCAAGCCACAGCCCTATGCATTAATTTGAGTGTTTTTTTTTGCGAGGAATTTGAGGGTTAATTGTATCATTTTTAATCGCTGCTTACCTTATTTTCAGTCCTCACCTTATGATCGTACATCGCGTCCAGCATGTGAGGAAGGACGGCATTTTGGTTCACTGTATCCCGTGTGTTACTTGTGCAGGATTAGTGCTCCGTGGAGCTTTACTGTGTGTTCACTTTAGTTACACTTCGTACTACGACAATCTCTTCAGCCATTCTCTGTTCTCAACACTAATCTTGCGTACTGGTTGCTTAGCATGCACCCGGATTATGGATTGATCAACCTATAATTAATCTTCTGAAACCTCTACACTCCATATGAACATTGTACCTAAAACCTCTTGTTTATTTTCAATCATTTTTAGTTCCGGGTAAAAAATGGCTTCTTGGCGTCATCTTGAAGTCAAATTTTGCATCAGAAAGTCAACCTCAAGAGAGCATAGCTACCCCGCTGACTTCCTGCCCATGACCTCTTCTATATAAAGCGTGACCCTTGAGAGACATTCCCTCCACACAACAACCACATCCTCAGCTCCCTGCTAATCAAGAGCAACGAGCCAATAAGCCAACCACCTGCATCTGCATTACTTCTCGTCTCCACAATGGCGAACGCCACCCTGCTTCTCCTCATCACGGTGCTGGCCACGACCAGCGGCATTGCCTCAGCCACGGCAGGCGCCAGCGAGAGCACCGGGCCGCCGGCAAGGAGGAGCCGTTTCCTGCTTGTTGGCGGCGCTGCCCACCTGCCTCTGTCGGCGTACGAGTGCTCGAAGAAGTCGGCCGAAGCATGCCTCGCGACGGGGACGACGTGCTGCAGCGGCCAGTGCGTGGACACCGTCGCCAGCGCCCAGCACTGCGGCGGCTGCAACAAGGCGTGCAAGCATGGCCGGACGTGTTGTGGCGGGCACTGTGTGGATCTGCTCTCTGACAAGAAGAACTGCGGCACCTGCTCTAACCGATGCAACGACAAGTGCAGCTACGGCTTCTGTGACTACGCGCAGTAATCTGAGTTCCAACACTATTGTCTGCCGTCAAAAGTCTTTGCTGAAGATCGGCGCTACATAATACATATAGCTAATATGTGCATGCGCATGCAGAGGCAAAGGGAGGCATTGAGCTACAGTTTACCAACCTATTGATTTACTATAATTATTATTGACAGCCCTTCTAGTACTGCATGAAATTGTGATAATTGGTATTGCCGCCGTGTAGCAGTGGTGTCTGCAAGTAATGTTACTGATTAACTGAAAAAATAGTCATATCAGTTTATCTACCTGTGAATCAGAACGAAACCGGTGAAATCAGAACTTCCCAACATGTTGAGATTGTGATTAACTAGTGCTTTGTTAGCCAACCCTGCAAGTTCATGAGTGCGGAACCCATACTTTAATCGACATCCTTGCAATGCAATCACAGTTACTTCAAAAAGAGGATGTTCATGCATAAATGATTGAAAAAATGGTGGGAAGACCAAAACCATATACTCCATCCATTCCCTTATACAAGGCCACAAACTCACATTACATGTATCAAGGTAAAATTTAATGGCTACTTTAAAAGCCAACTTTTTTTTCGTTAACCGGAATTATTAATACGCCCACATGTGTGCAAGGAAGGAATGGGAAGAAAATACTCTCTTCATTCCTAAATATAAGTCTTTCTAGAGATTTCAATATGGACTACATACGGAGCAAAGTGAGTGAATCTACACTCTAAACTACGTCCATATACATCCGTGTGTAGTCCATAGTGAAATCAATACAAAGACTTATATTTAGGAATGGAGGGAATAACACGGTGTCATTATGACCACATGCATGCAAGTACTACCTCCGTTTCAGTTTACAAGTCATACGCGTATACCTAGGTTGCCAATTTGATCACCTTAATATAAACTATATAACACAAAAATTATATCTTTTGAAAATAGAACATCTAAAGTTTATATTGGTATACTTTTTGTAATATATGACTTGTATTAGGTTGGTCAAATTGACGACCTAGGGGTACGCGCACGCCTTGTAAACCGATATATATATATATATATAATTGTATAAGATGTATATGAAATATATAAGAAGCAACATAATTGTATAAGATGTATTAAACAAGTTGCTAGTACGAAGAAACATTATTAATTTTTGTCTCGATTACCGTTACTGGCCTTATATAGACGCAAAATATATTTTCCATAGTGGCTTTGTACAAGGGAATGGATGGAGTATATTGAAATTCTCTAGCTTTACAAAACCATCTTTCAAAGTAGAAAGTAAAACACATGGGTCCTGGGTATATCAATATTGTCCTCCTCCTGCCCTCGCCGCCGGCGCCTAGGCATTGTTCGACGATGTCTCTCAATCTCTGGAACACCCTCGGATAACCGTTGCCCTGGCTTCGAGGGTGTTCCTAAGATCCACAAATGTTATCACTTGCAAATTCCATATACATATATATAGTTGAACTGAAAATCCTCAGCAGCCAGTGACAGGAGGGGTTTTCTCCTTTTTACGGCAGATCACATGATGCAGGCTGCTGGATACAACTTGTACCATATTCTTGCTACCTTGTAAGACAGGCAGTTAAGTCGCGACAGGAACCCGTAGCCCAAGTACTTTTGAAACAATCGATGGTGGTGCTTCCTCTAGATTGTATTAGAGAACTTACTGATCGAGAGTGAAATAAAAACTAATTCTAGAGAATAATTGTTCTGCATTTGTTGGAACACAATGTTTTAAGACTTTTACTGCATACACTAGGAAACAAGTAGCATTCTAAAATGTGTGCAATCAAACTTTTTATATTTATGTCTGACCATCAATATATGAAATATATATAACTTAGTTGACTTGATCAAGTGAACTAATAAGATTTGTCATGGTGGAACCATGAAACACGTCTTATACAATTATGTTGCTTCTCCCACTCTTTTCCGTCTAAAATAAGTAAATAAGGCAAGTGTATAAGTTGCCATGATAAAGCGAGACCTAGACTTTGGTTACCAAATAGCACGAGGTTGGGGTTTGTAGCCAACATGGATATTGGAATACTATTATTCTAGAGGTTTCTGATCACAATTGGAATTTACTCCATATTTCAAATAATTTGAAATTCTGGTAACTGGTCGGCAGTCATAAGGCAGCCACAGTTACCAACAAACTAGTAAGATGCCCGTGCTATGCCACAGAACTAAATCAAAGTAGAACCAAAAATAGTTTATCCTCGTATGGTTATTGAATAAATGCAATCAAATATTCTAAAGTTTCACCCGAAAAATATATATTCTAAAGTTACACAAGAAGCAAGTGGTTATTTATTTTCTTATCATATGTATTAATGCTACTATACATAGCATTGTTCTGCTTTGCAAGGTCATCCAAGGAAACAAACTATATATTTGCTTGTTGCAGATCACATTATCATTTTATCTTGGCATATGTTTCTAATGTCAAAGTCTAGAATTGTAGTACATTCAATAGGTTAGGGGAATCAACATTTGAGTCTCTCCACATTTAACCATCCCATTTAAAATGGTATGCCCCGTTAACAATATTCTTAAAGAAGCCACGCTTATAGATTTGAGCGGATTTGAAATCAACATAGTCCAAACCGAGACCTACCAAAATGATGTCTAAATGTAGTCAATAGAACATGAGTATGGGTAGCATGGATAACAAGTGGAATTTTGTAAACATATCAAAGATTCAACGTCCAACGTAATATTTCACACCATTTGTCGCCCTAAGCTACACAAAAGATTGATAAAATATGTAACATGAAAAAAGAGACATGGAGCACATTAATGCTAGACATCGGATCATAAGAAAAGATTATTAGTGCACACAAGAATGACGAGCCAAAGAATCAAAATTCGATGATTGGAAATGTTATTTATTTTCGAGGAAGGGGGTATTTAGATCTATCTAACATTTGATGCCGAGTGAGGTCATTCTCAAGGCCTCTGTGGTCCCCATGGCCTCTATCATCATGGCTATGATCATCGTGAATAAGATATAATAATTGCAGCTTTCAAGGAGTAGCGGAAGGACACGAGGCTTTGGAGGGATCTCGAGTGTGACCTCTGTGCATCGTTTGCGTCGACGATAATGGCCAAGGCTAATGTGCAAGAAGTTGTGGACCAGTGCTCATGCCCGCCGCCCCCTACCCATTGCCTCTACTCCCCAATGTCGTCGAGCATGTGCACTGGTGGCCTTCTCGCTAAGGTCACCGATCCCACATCCAAACGGTACTACTTCGCGAAGCACTCCTCCCCTGGGCCACGTAGGTCTTTGTCGGACAGGATGGCAGCGCTCCTGCTAAGCTTCATATTGATTTCTTTTGGAGCAACACTTCATATTGACATGGGCCCATCTATATAGTGCTTAATGCGAGTGTTAACTCTAGCTCGCCTACATGGGCCCATCTATATAATGCATGTGTGAGTGAACTCACCACCAACTCAAATCTTTCTAAGTAGGAATAATCTTTCTAAGTAGGAAAGATATATGGAAAATTTGGCCAACTAGAAATTAAAGTCCCAAATAAATATTGGTACGCAAGCTCAGGTAGCAAACGGTTGCTGACATGGCTCACCTGTTAGACTTGCAACAAGGATCTTGTGTTGTTTCTCTAGGGTGAGTGTCGGTGTCAAAACCGGTGGATCTCGGATAAGGGGTCCCAAACTATGCGTCTAAGGCTAATGGTAACAAGAGGCGGGGGACACAATGTTTACCCAGGTTCGGGCCCTCTCTATGGAGGTAATACCCTACTTCCTGCTTGATTGATCTTGATGAATATGACTATTACAAGAGTTGATCTACCACGAGATCGTAATGGCTAAACCCTAGAAGTCTAGCCTATGATTATGATTGTTGTTGTCTCTACGGACTAAACCCTCCGGTATATATAGACACCTGAGAGGGCTAGGGTTACACAAAGTCGGTTACAGAGAAAAGGAATCTACATATCCGAATCACCAAGCTTGCCATCCACGCAAAGGAGAGTCCCATCCGGAAGCGGGAAGAAGTCTTCTATCTTGTATCTTCATAGCCCAACAGTCCGGCCCACGTATATAGTCCGGCTGTCCGAGGACCCCTTAATCCAGGACTCCCTCAGTAGCCCCCGAACCAGTCTTCAATGACAATGAGTCCGGCATGCAGATTGTCTTCGGCATTGCAAGGCGGGTTCCTTCTCCGAATACTTCAAAGTACCTGACTTAAAGAGCAGTATCCGGCTCTCCATTTAATGTCGCGCTCATCGGCTTTTGCACCTTCATGATTTCAGCTTCCACGTGTCGAGGGAATGCGAGAGGTCGGGGAATTTTTGCACTTACCACCCTGACCATGTGAGAAAATTGTCTATCTAAAGAGACGGGGATCTTCAGATCTAATCCACACCATCTCCCCCAAATGAGGAATCCTCGGAGCTTGCCCGTATAAACCACCCCAACATGGCTAGCGCTCCCAGCTCTTCCTCCCACCCTCATGGCCCCAAACAGGGTGATTGGGAAAAGTGTTCCGTATGCCACGGCCAACTGGTGAAGCTGCAGACCCAGGGATTTCTTCCCCCCGCGGATCTAGTCCCCGTTCGAGCCAGATTGGCTTCCTTCGATGGTGGGGAGCAGGCGGAGTAGTTCCCCAACCCATCCAGGGGGAACGAGTATACTTTGTTCCCTACTTGTTGAGAGGCATCGGATTTCCAATCCATCTGTTCCTCTGAGGGCTTCTGGAGTACAATGGCCTCCAACTGCACAATTTTACTCATGCCTCTATCCTGCACATCGCGGGTTACGTTGCTCTTTGCGAGCTATTTCTGGGTTGTGAGGCCCATTTTGAGTTATGGAAGAAGTTGTTTTGCCTCGTCCCCCGTAATCAAGAGGGATCAATATTCCAAGTGGGTGGAGCCGAGATATGGCGCATCGCCGGGACCGGATACCTGTCCGGCACGCCAAAAAAGGCATCCGAAGAGCGGCCTTCTGAATGGTTCTATGTTGAGGACGTCTCCCTTCCTGATCCAGTCTGAATGGGTCTTCCTGAATTTTCAAATGCTCCATTGAAGAAACACCTCAGCTGGCGTCCCTGGAGCCTCAGGGAGGAAGATAGCGCGGAAGTCCACCAATTGATGAGCAAGATAAAGATGCTCGCTCAGTCTGGATTGTCAGTAGTCAAAGTTATGGTGATATCCATAATGCGAGGGGTTCAGCCACTTCAATACCGAGGGTGCCCCATGTGGCACTTAAATGGAGAAGATGATGCCACCCGCTACGGTCGAAAGGGTCCGGACACTCCCGCTGCTTTGGCGAAAATACTGTCCGGATTGTACAAAGGGGAGAAAGAGGAGTTCATCCGCATTAAGCCTAGAGATGGATTTTCCATGTACAACCCTCCCAGCTGGGTGAGTCTCCATCCCACTACTCTACTCCATTTACTCCCTGGGTCCCTTTCCATAAATATTAACCCGTCCATCCATAATAGGAATGGCGGAAAATCACCAAGGAGATCCACAGCCCCGCACCACAGCCAGAGGACCACAACCGGACCCTTGACCCCGGATTCGAAGAGGATCCGGATATATTCGTGGAGCTAGGGGAAGGAGTGTTTTACTAGGCGAGCCATGACGGCACAAAAGTGGCCATCATTGCTGACTATCCCGGCCTTCTCCCTGCGTCGCATGTAAGTAATCATGAGACTTATCCTTCGAAAGAATTTCCTCCTTCCGCCTTACCCACCGCACTATCTTATGCTCTAAAGGGAAGGCGATCGGTGCGCCACGCTGCACCTGAAGCGACTCGCAAGAAAGCGGCGCCTACGATGGGCAGGCCTTCGAAGAGGAAGGCAAATAGAAATATGGCCGAGCCTTCATCGAAGAGGTATGGTTTTAAATATACTTCATGGTTGACATCTTAAAGCATGACACTACCCGTTGTGTCTTATCAGGAAAAACATTCACCGGACTCTGTCCGGGGATCCTGCCGGTCATGACTCTACTAGCCAGATTTCGGACCCTGTCTCGAGGACTGAGGCTAATGCGGAAGTGACACCGGATTGTCCTTCTGCGGAGGATTCAGATAAAGTATCTGCCACAAATTCCTAAGTGGAAAGCGCCACGAATCATCGCCGCCGGCGGGCCGCTCTTCGCGACCCTGGTTTTTCAGAAGAGGCTTTCAATGCCTTCAACTCAGGTGATGCATACATCCGAGCTGCTCGAGATGGTCTGTCCAGAGCCACAGATCAGTATTTGAAAGATATGCGGGTAAGTTCATACTTGCATAATTCTGATAATTATATGCCAGTAGCCCCTGAGACTTGAAGCAGTTTAAACAACTGATTTGAGGATCGTTGTATACCCAGGTGCTCAAAGAGAAGAACAACCTGTTGAATCAAGAGCTGGAGAAGTGTCAGACACAGCTAGCCACTACTACCGCCGAACTGGAGGAATCCAAGAAGGCAGAGCCTGGTAACGATACTTTCCCTCGAGAAAACATAATCAGATACCAGGATTATTAATGCGGGTGGGTTTCTTATGGCAGAGCTGTCAGATCATCCGGGAGAGGTACCGGAAGCAGCACCGGCAGGAGGTCCAGGGGCTCAAAGGCAACTGGCTGCGGGCGAGCGTATACTGACGCGGGTTCAAGCAGAGAAAAACAAACTCTAAGATTCCCTCACCAAGCTGGGCGAAGAGATAAAAGATGTGCGAGC
This sequence comes from Triticum dicoccoides, assembly GCF_002162155.2. Classification (NCBI taxonomy): domain Eukaryota; kingdom Viridiplantae; phylum Streptophyta; class Magnoliopsida; order Poales; family Poaceae; genus Triticum; species Triticum dicoccoides. The sequence continues at coordinate 549,517,601 of NC_041391.1, forward strand.
CCAGCTGGCTGACTACGTGAAGGAGAATAAGAAGCTGCGAGGCGGCATATTCAGTATGTGTTTAAACTTATCCCTGTGTAATTCGGCTAGGGAAGAAACTGACAGAATTATGTCTGTAGGTATATTGACGGGCCGTCCCAAAGAGGAGGTGTCCGGATCATCGAGCGATCTGCTACAAGAGCTGTCGCAAACGCACGAGCAAGCTCGGCAGGCGATGCAAAGCATTGCCAAGGCCTTATGGCCATCTGACTCCCCTCCAGGAAGTATGGAGGGGCTTGTACAACTGTTCAAGGGAGCGCGGTGGCGCTGCCGATTATGGAAGATATCGGCCTGCCGGGAAGATGCGCGAGAGGCCTGGGCGATGGTGAAAACTCGGTATACCATGCTCGGCCCGAATCACATGGCCCGGGTCGGACCTGTAGGGTCAGATGGAAAAGAAATTCCTGTTAGTTTGGTATATGACCAGTTACAAGTAGCCGCCAAGTATTCCCAACAGGATTGTAGGCTAGATAGCCTGTTGGATGGATGATACGTCCATTTTGCATCATGCTTTCATATCGATATTTATTGCATTATGGGTTGTTATTACACATTATGTCACAATACTTATGGCTATTCTCTCTTATTTTACAAGGTTTAACATGAAGAGGGAGAATGCACACAGCTGGGATTCTGGGCTGGAAAAGGAGCAAATATTGGAAACCTATTCTGCACAGCTCCAAAAGTCCTGAAACTCCACAAAGTCATTTTTGGAATTAATAAGAATTATTGAGCGAAAGAAGTACCAGAGGGGGCCCACACCCTGGCCACGAGGGTGGGGGCGTGCCCACCCCTACTCGGCACGCCCCCCTGCCTCGTGGGCCCCCTGGTGGCCCTCCGGTGCCCATCTTCTGCTATATGAAGTCTTTTACCCTGGAAAAAAAATCATAAGCAAGCTTACGAGACGAAACTCCGCCGTCACGAGGCGGAACCAATCTAGGGCTCCGGCGGAGCTGTTTTGCCGAGGAAACTTCCCTCCGGGAGGGGGAAATCATCACGATTGTCATCACCAACGATCCTCTCATCGGGAGGGGGTCAATCTCCATCAACATCTTTACCAGCACCATCTCCTCTCAAACCATAGTTCATCTCTTGTATCCAATCTTGTATCAAAACCACAAATTGGTACCTGTGGGTTGCTAGTAGTGTTGATTACTCCTTGTAGTTGATGCTAGTTGGTTTATTTGGTGGAAGATCATATGTTCAGATCCTTAATGAATATTAACACCCCTCTGATTATGAACATGAATATGCTTTCTGAGTAGTTACGTTTCTCCCTGAGGACATGGGTGAAGTCTTGCTATTAGTAGTCATGTGAATTTGGTATTTGTTCGATATTTTGATGAGATGTATGTTGTCTCTCCTCTAGTGGTGTTATGTGAACGTCGACTACATGACACTTCACCATTATTTGGGCCTATAGGAAGGCATTGGGAAGTAATAAGTAGATGATGGGTTGCTAGAGTGACAGAAGCTTAAACCCTAGTTTATGCGTTGCTTCGTAAGGGGCTGATTTGGATCCACTTGTTTCATGCTATGGTTAGGTTTACCTTAATACTTATTTTGTAGTTGCAGATGCTTGCAATAGAGGTTAATCATAAGTGGGATGCTTGTCCAAGAAAGGGCAGTACCCAAGCACCGGTCCACCCACATATAAAATTATCAAAGTAACGAACGCGAATCATATGAGCGTGATGAAAACTAGCTTGACGATAATTCCCATGTGTCCTCGGGAGCGCTTTTCTCATTATAAGAATTGGTCTAGGCTTGTCCTTTGCTACAAAAAGGATTGGGCCACCCTGATTCACTTTATTTACTTTCATTGCTTGTTACCCGTTGCAAATTATCTTATCACAAACTATCTGTTACCTACAATTTCAGTGCTTGCAGAAAATACCTTACTGAAAACCACTTGTCATTTCCTTCTACTCCTCGTTGGGTTCGACACTCTTACTTATCGAAAGGACTAGGATAGATCCCCTATACTTGTGGGTCATCAAGACTCTTTTCTGGCGCCGTTGCCGGGGAGTGAAGCACCTTTGGTGAGTGGAACTTGGTAAGGAAACATTTATATAGTGTGCTGAAATTTACTGTCACTTGTTACTATGGAAACTAATCCTTTGAGGGGCTTGTTCGGGGCATCTTCGCCCCAACCAGTAGAGCAAAGAGTTGCTCCTCAACCTACTAAACCTACTGAAAATGTTTACTTTGAAATTCCTTCGGGTATGATAGAGAAACTGCTAGCTAATCCCTTTGCAGGAGATGGAACATTGCATCCTGATTTACACCTTATCTATGTGGATGAAGTTTGTGGATTATTTAAGCTTGCAGGTATGCTCGATGATGTTATTAAGAGGAAGGTCTTCCCTTTATCTTTTAAGGGAGACGCATTGACATGGTATAGGCTATGTGATGATACGGGATCTTGGGACTATAAACGATTGAAATTAGAATTTCACCAGAAGTTCTATCCTATGCATCTTGTTCATCGTGATCGTAATTATATATATAATTTTTGGCCTCGATAAGGAGAAAGTAACTCTCAAGCTTGGGGGAGGCTTAAGTCAATGTTATATTCATGCCCCAATCATGAGCTCTCAAGAGAAATGATTATTCAAAAAATTTATGCTCGGCTTTCTCTCAATGATTGCACCATGCTCGATACTTCCTGTGCTAGTTCTTATATGCTGAAGACTATTGAATTCAAGTGGGACTTATTGGAAAGAATTAAACGCAAATCTGAAGATTGGGGTTCCGACTATGGTAAGGAGTCAGGTATGACACCTAAGTTTGATTATGTTAAGTTTTTATGGATACCGATGCTTTTCGTGGATTTAGCACTAAATATGGACTTGACTCTGAGATAGTAGCTTCTTTCTGTGATTCTTTTGCCACTCATGTTGATCTACCTAAGGAGAAGTGGTTTAAATATAATCCTACCATTGAAGTAAAAGTAGTTGCACCTGTTATAGTTGAAGAAAAGACTATCACTTATAATGATCCTATTGTTCCTACTACTTATGTTGAGAAACCACCTTTCCCTATTAGGATAAAGGACCATGCTAAAGCTTCAATTGTGGTTCGTAAAAGTAATACTAGAACATATACACCTCCTGAGAAAATTAAAGTTGAAATTAGTATTGCTATGGTTAAAGATCTCTTGGCTGATAATATTGATGGGCATGTTATTTACTTCTGTGAGAAAGCTGCTAATATTGCTAAACCCGATGCTAAGATACATAGACCTGTTGTAGGCATGCCTGTTATTTCTATTAAAATAGGAGATCATTGTTATCATGGCTTATGTGATATGGGTGCTAGTGCTAGTGCAATACCTATTTCCTTATATAATGAAAGTATGCATGATATTGCACCCGCTGAGTTAGAAGATATTGATGTTACGATTAAGCTTGCCAATAGGGATACTATTTCACCATTTGGGATTGTTAGAGATGTTGAAGTCTTGTTTGGGAAAGTTAAATATCCTGCTGATTTTCTTGTTCTTGGTTTCCCACAAGATAACTTTTGTCCCATTATATTTGGTAGACCCTTCTTGAACACTGTTAATGCTAGGATTGATTGTGAAAGGATGTTGTTACTATTGGTCTGGGGGATACGACACATGAGTTTAATTTTGCTAAATTTCGTAAACAACCCCATGATAAAGAATTGCCTAGTAAGGATGAAATTATTTGTCTTGCTTCTATTGCCGTGTATCCTACTGATCCGTTAGAACAATATTTGCTGGACCATGAAAATGATATGTTTGTGAATGAAAGAAGGGAAATAGATGAAGTATTCCTTAAATAGGGTCCTATTCTGAAACACAACTTACCTGTTGAAATCATTGGGGATCCTCCTCCACCCAAGGGTGATCCCGTGTTTGAGCTCAAACCTTTACCTGATACTCTTAAATATGCTTATCTTGATGAAAAGAAGACATATCCTGTTATTATTAGTGCTAACCTTTCAGAGCAGGAAGAGGAAAGATTATTGAAAACTCGGAAGAAGCACCGTTCTGCTATTGGATATACTCTTGATGATCTTAAGGGCATTAGCCCCACTTTATGCCAACACAAAATAAAATTGGAAGAAGACGCAAAACCAGTTAGAGATCATCAACGATGATTAAATCCTAAGATGAAAGAATTGGTAAGAAAGGAAATACTAAAGCTCCTTGAGGCAGGTATAATTTATCCCGTTGCTGATTGTCAGTGGGTAAGTCATGTCCATTGTGTCCCTAAGAAGGGAGGTATCATTGTTGTTCCTAATGATAAAGATTAATTGATCCCGCAAAGAATTATTACAGGTTATAGGATGGTAATTGATTTCCGCAAATTAAATAAAGCTACTAAGAAAGATCATTACCCTTTACCTTTTATTGATCAAATGCTAGAAAGACTATCCAAACATACACAATTTTGCTTTCTAGATGGTTATTCTGGTTTCTCTCAAATACCTGTGTCAGTGGACGATCAAGCAAAGACTACTTTTACTTGCCTTTCGGTACTCTTGCTTATAGACGTATGCCTTTTGTTTTATGTAATGCACCCGCTACCTTTCAAAGATGCATGATGGCTATATTCTCTGACTTTTGTGAAAAGATTTGTGAGGTATTCATGGATGATTTCTCCGTTTATGGATCCTATTTTGATGACTGCTTGAGCAACCTTGATCGAGTTTTGCAGAGATGCGAAGACACTAGTCTCATCTTGAATTGGGAGAAGTGCCACTTTATGGTTAATGAAGGCATTGTCATGGGGCATAAAATTTCTGAAAGAGGTATTGAAGTTGATAAAGCTAAAGTTGATGCTATTGAAAAGATGTTGTATCCCAAGGACATTAAAGGTATAAGAAGTTTCCTTGGTCATGCTGGTTTTTATAGGAGGTTCATTAAGGACTTTTCTAAAATCTCTAGGCCTCTAACTAATCTATTACAAAAAGATATTCCTTTTGTTTTCAATGATGATTGTGTAGAAGCATTTGAAATACTTAAGAAAACTTTGATCACTTCACCTATTGTTCAGCCACCTGATTGGAATTTACCATTTGAAATTATGTGTGATGCTAGCGATTATGCTGTAGGTGCTGTTCTAGGGCAAAGAGTTGATAAGAAATTAAATGTTATTCAATATGTTAGTAAAACTCTAGACACTGCCTAGAGAAATTATGCTACCACTGAAAAAGAGCTCTTAGCAGTTGTATTTGCTTGTGATAAGTTTAGACCTTATATTGTTGATTCTAAAGTAACTATTCACACTAATCATGCTGCTATTAAATATCTTATGGAAAAGAAAGATGCTAAACCTAGACTTATTAGATGGGTCCTCTTGCTCCAAGAATTTTATTTGCATATTATTGATAGAAAGGGAGCTGAGAACCCCATTGCAGACAACTTGTCTAGGTTAGAGAATGTTCTTGATGACCCACTACCTATTGATGATAGCTTTCCTGATGAACAATTAGCTATCATAAATTCTTCTCGTACTGCTCCTTGGTATGCTGATTATGCTAATTACATCGTTGCTAAATTTGTACCACCTAGTTTCACATACCAACAACAGAAAAAGTTCTTTTATGATTTAAGACATTACTTCTGGGATGACCCACACCTTTATAAAGAAGGAGTAGATGGTGTTATTAGACGTTGTGTACCTGAGCATGAACAGGAACAGATCCTATGCAAGTGTCACTCCGAACCATATGGGGGACACCACGCTGGAGATAGAACTGCACATAAGGTATTGCAATCCGGTTTTTATTGGCCTACTCTCTTCAAAGATGCCCGTAAGGTTGTCTTGTCTTGTGATGAATGTCAGAGAATCGGTAATATTAGTAGACGTCAAGAAATGCCTATGAACTATTCTCTTGTTATTGAACCATTTGATGTTTGGGGCTTTGATTATATGGGACCTTTTCCTGCCTCTAATGGATATACACATACTTTAGTTGTTGTTGCTTACGTTACTAAGTGGGTAGAAGCTATTCCAACTAGTAGTGCTAATCATAAGACCTCTATTAAGATGCTTAAAGAAGTTATTTTTCCGAGGTTTGGAGTCCCTATATATCTCATGCCTGATGGTGGTTCACATTTTACTCATGGTGCTTTTTGTAAAATGCTTGCTAAGTATGATGTTAACCATAGAATTGCATATCCTTATCACCCGCAGTCTAGTGGTCAAGTAGGGTTCAGTAATAGAGAGCTCAAATTAATTTTGCAAAAGACTGTTAATAGATCTAGAAAGAATTGGCCCAAGAAACTTGATGACGCATTATGGGCCTATAGAACTGCATATAAGAATCCTATGGGTATGTCTCCATATAAAATGGTTTACGGAAAAGCATGTCACTTACCGCTCGAACTTGAACATAAGGCATATTGGGCTATTAAAGAGATCAATTATGATATCAAACTTGCCAGTGAGAAGAGGTTATTTGACATTAGCTCACTTGATGAATGGAGAACCCAAGCCTATGAAATGCGAAGATGTTTAAAGAAAAAGTTAAAAGATGGCATGACAAAAGGATACAAAAGCGTGAGTTTAACATAGCTGATTATGTGTTGCTTTTCAACTCTCGTTTAAGATTTTTTGCAGGAAAACTTCTCTCTAAATGGGAAGGCCCTTACGTTATCGAGGAGGTCTATCGTTCCGGTGCCATAAAAATCAACAACTTCGAAGGCACAAGTCCAAGGGTGGTGAATGGTCAAAGAATCAAACATTATATCTCAGGTAACCCTATAAATGTTGAAACTAATATTATTGAAACCGTAACCCCGGAGGAATACATAAGGGACACTTTCCAGAACGTTCCCGACTCCGAAAGGGAATAGGTATGTGGTACGGTAAGTAAAGACTCCAAAACAGTTCTAATGGCAATTTTTCTCCGTTTTGGAATATTTAAGAAAATAGGAAAATAAGAAGTAGTCCGGGAAGGACAGGAGGCCTCCACGAGGGTGGAGGGCGCGCCCCCTGCCCCGTGGGCACCTCGTGTGCTCTCCGGACTCCGTTTTCGTGCACGATACTTCTTTTGGTCGGTAAAAATTCATTATATAATCTCCCGAAAGTTTTGACCATCGTATCACGCAAAAATCTTATGTCTTTGTTTCGAGCTGTTTCTGCCACAGATTAGAGCAATATGTCGTCTCAGGACTCGGAGGGAGAAAGCTATGTGGCTGATTACCTTGCAGACCCTAAGGTCTACGGGGACTTGGAGCATTGTGGCTGGACCACTGAGGAAGAAGAAGACTATGAGCCTAAGAGCAAGGAGGAGACGAGCTCAGATGAAGATGAAGTCCCGATACCTCAACCTGGGGACATGCATGTGGATTTTAAAAAGTCAAGCCTCCCTGAGAGGGCGAAGAAAGCCAAGATCGAGTTTATCCCTTTTCGTCTCTTGCAGGAAAACAAACAGGAACTATGCAAAAGGATGTTAAGCCTTGAGCAGGAGATCGATGATCTAAGGGAGCAAAATTCCATTCTCAAGCGCAAATTAAGGAAGAAGCCTACATCATCAACAACTCCTTCTTCACCAGCAAAGGAGACATAATCACATGGGTATGGGCACTCCCCTTGGCAACTGCCAAGCTTGGGGGAGTTGCCCCGGTATCGTATCACCATCACACTCCTATCTTTACCGTTTTACTTAGTTCGATCCTTTTGGTAATATCTTGATCTAGTAGAATAAAGTTTTGGTATGATTTAGTTTTGAGTTTTGCTTTGTGATCCCTCTATGTAATCGAGTCCGTGAGCTATATATATAATAAATATTAGTGTTGAGTCAAGGGCTTTGCTATCTTGCTATGATCTTGAGAAAATAGAAAGAATAAAAAGAAATAAAAGAGTTCATATTGATCTTATGGATAGTAATGAGTTCACACATAGAGAGTATGAGGCTTAAAAGTTGTTGGGAGTTGGCAAACATAGTTTTGGTCATCGTCACAATTAATAGGAAGTAATAAAGAAAGAGAGGTTTTCACATATAAATATACTATCTTGGACATCTTTTATAATTGTGAGCACTCATTAAGTATGACATGCTAAAGAGTTGATGTTGGACAAGGAAGACAACATAATGGGTTATGTTTTCTCACATCTTAGTTAAAGTATATTGTCATGGATCGTCCAACATGTTGAGCTTGTCTTTCCCCCCATGCTAGCTGAATTCCTTGCACCAAGTAGAGATACTACTTGTGCTTCCAAACATCCTTAAACCCAGTTTTGCCATGAGAGTCCACCATACCTACCTATGGATTGGGTAAGATCCTTCAAGTAAGTTGTCATGTTGCAAGCAATAAAAATTGCTCTCTAAGTATGTATGACTTATTAGTGCGGAGAAAATAAGCTTTATACGATCGTGTGATATGGAAGTAATAAAAGCGATAGACTGCATAATAAAGGTTCATATCACAAGTGGCAATATAAAGTGACGTTCTTTTGCATTAAGATTTTGTGCATCCAACCCTAAAAGCACATGACAACCTCTTCTTCCCTCTGCGAAGGGCCTATCTTTTACTTTATGTCTTTTACATTATGCAAGAGTCAAGGTGGTTCCACCTTTCCCTTTTTCATTTTATCCTTTGGCAAGCACCTCATGTTGGAAAGGTCCTGATATATATATCCAATTGGATGTAAGTTAGCATGAACTATTATAGCTGACATTACCCTTGAGGTAAATCGTGAGGAGGCAACACTATAAGCCCCTATCTTTCTTTGTGTCCGATTAAAACTCCATAACCATAAGTATTGCATGAGTGTCAGCAATTGTAGAAGACTATATGATAGTTGAGTATGTGGACTTGCTGAAAAGCTCTATTCTTGACTCTTTCCGATGCTATGATAAATTGCAATTGCTTCAATGACTAACATTATAGGTTGTTAGTTCTCAATGAAGTTTCTGAACCATACTTGACATTGTGAATAGATTGTTACTTAAGCATAAGAAATCATATGACAAGATCTATATATGTTGCTGTTATAAGAATGATCATGATGCCCTCATGTCCGTATTTTATTTTTTATCGACACCTCTATCTCTAAACATGTGGACATATTTTTCGATATCGGCTTCTGCTTGAGGACAAGCGAGGTCTAAGCTTGGGGGAGTTGATACGTCCATTTTGCATCATGCTTTTATATCAATATTTATTGCATTATGGGCTGTTATTAAACGTTATGTCACAATACTTATGGCTATTCTCTCTTATTTTACAAGGTTTAACATGAATAGGGAGAATGCCGGCAGCTGGGATTCTGGGCTAGAAAAGGAGCAAATATTGGAAACCTATTCTGCACAGCTCCAAAAGTCTTGAAACTCCACTAACGTAATTTTTGGAATTAATAAGAATTATTGAGCGAAAGAAGTACCAGAGGGGGCCCACACCCTGGCCACGAGGGTGGGGGCGCGCCCTGTACGAAACCTATTCTGCACAGCTCCAAAAGTCCTGAAACTTCACGAAACTCATTTTTGGAATTAATAAGAATTGTTGAGCGAAAGAAGTACCAGAGGGGGCCCACACCCTGGCCACGAGGGTGGGGGCGCACCCACCCCTACTGGGCGCGCCCCCTGCCTCGTGGGGCCCCTGGTGGCCCTCCGGTGCCCATCTTCTGCTATATGAAGTCTTTTACCCTGGAAAAAAATCATAAGCAAGCTTACGAGATGAAACTCCGCCGCCACGAGGCGGAACCTTGGCGGAACCAATCTAGGGCTCCGGCGGAGCTGTTCTGCCGGGGAAACTTCCCTCCGGGAGGGGGAAATCGTCACCATCGTCATCACCAACGATCCTCTCATTGGGGGGGGGGGTCAATCTCCATCAACATCTTCACCAGCACCATCTCCTCTCAAACCCTAGTTCATCTCTTGTATCCAATCTTGTATCAAAACCACAAATTGGTACCTGTGGGTTGCTAGTAGTGTTGATTACTCCTTGTAGTTGATGCTAGTTGGTTTATTTGGTGGAAGATCATATGTTCAGATCCTTAATGCATATTAATACCCCTCTGATTATGGACATGAATATGCTTTGTGAGTAGTTACGTTTGTTCCCAAGGACATGAGTGAAGTCTTGCTATTAGTAGTCATGTGAATTTGGTATTCGTTCGATATTTTGAAGAGATGTATGTTGTCTCTCCTCTAATGGTGTTATGTGAACATCGACTACATGACACTTCACCATTATTTGTCCTAGAGGAAGGCATTGCGAAGTAATAAGTAGATGATGGGTTGCTAGAGTGACAGAAGCTTAAACCCTAGTTTATGCGTTGCTTCGTAAGGGGCTGATTTGGATCCACTTGTTACATGCTATGGTTAGGTTTACCTTAATACTTATTTTGTAGTTGCGGATCCTTGCAATAGGGGTTAATCATAAGTGGGATGCTTCTCCAAGAAAGGGCAGTACCCAAGCACCGGTCCACCCACATATCAAATTATCAAAGTAACGAACGCGAATCAAATGAGCGTGATGAAAACTAGCTTGACGATAACTCCCATGTGTCCTCGGGAGCGCTTTTCTCATTATAAAATTTGTCCAGGCTTGTCCTTTGCTACAAAAAGGATTGGGCCACCTTGCTGCAATTTATTTACTTTCATTGCTTGTTACCCGTTACAAATTATCTTATCACAAAACTATCTGTTACCTACAATTTCAGTGCTTGCAGAAAATACCTTACTGAAAACCGCTTGTAATTTCCTTCTGCTCCTCGTTGGGTTCGACACTCTTACTTATCGAAAGGACTATGATAGATCCCCTATACTTGTGGGTCATCAATGGCATAGAGGAAGAAGTTTTTGAGTCCAAGTGACTATGTACTTCAATTGACAAATTTGTCCCTAGACGAATTGTAAAACAATTGTCATGGCAGACCTTTTGGCTTCGACCTCTGGACCCGAAGGTGTAGAGTGTTTCCGAATACCCGCTCGGTAAGATATACCGGGGTATGCGTGGAAACCAGGCGTAGGGGTCATAGTTGCTTGAACAGACAAGTATCCGGCTAGCTATGTTATATTACATTTTTTATCGTAAGAAACATCTTCCAGAGAGAATAGTTCCGTTAAGGGTTCCTTTCCCTGGGTCAGCATGCATTAATCGTGCATGTCCGAACTGTGTTTGAAAAAACCACAACATATATAACATCTGGGGGTTCATAAGGTGACAAGTAAAAAACATCTTTAGCCCACCGACCGAATATTCCCTTAAGAACGCTAGCTTTTGGCTTCACCCAGTCTGAGATACACATCTGGAGGACCCGGCAGTAACAATCACAGAGGTGCTCCCTTTATGCCCTAGCCAAACTAACGGGAATGTAGGGCATAAGCACAGGTGAGGGAGTCCTGGATTAGGGGTTGTCTGGATAGCCGAACTATCACCTTTGGCCGGACTCCTGGACTATGAAGATACAAGATTGAAGACTTCGTCCCGTGTCCGGATGGGACTTTTCTTGGCGTGGAAGGCAAGCTTGGCAATACGGATATGTAGATCTCCTACCACTGTAACCGACTCTGTGTAACCCTAACCCTCTTTGGTGCCTATATAAACCGAAGGGTTTTAGTCCGTAGGACGAAGAACAATCATACCATAGGCTAGCTTCTAGGGTTTAGCTTCTCTGATCTCGTGGTAGATCTACTCTTGTACTACCCATATCATCAATATTAATCAAACAAGAGTAGGGTTTTACCTCCATCGAGAGGGCCCGAACCTGGGTAAAAACATCGTGTCTCTTGTCTCCTGTTACCATCTGCCTAGACGCACAGTTCGGGACCCCCTACCCGAGATCCACCGGTTTTGACACCGACATTGGTGCTTTCATTGAGAGTTCCTCTATGTCGTCACCTTTAGGCCTGATGGATCCTCCGATCATCAATAACGATGTGGTCCAGGGTGAGACTTTTCTCCCCGGACAGATCTTCGTATTCGGTGGCTTTGCACTGCGGGCCAATTCGCTTGGCTATCTGGAGCAGATTGAAAGCTACGCCCCTGGCCATCAGGTCAGATTTGGAAGTTTGAACTACACGGCTGACGTCCGTGGAGACTTGATCTTCGACGGGTTCGAGCCACAGCCAAGCGCGCCGCACTGTCATGATGGGCATGATCTAGCTCTGCCGCCGAACAGTGCCCTGGAGGCTGCACCAGTGTCTGCTCCGACCCTTAGCTCGGAGCCGACTTCGCAGATCGAGGACGGGTGGCTGGACACCGCCTCGGAGGCTGCGATCTCTACGGCGATTGAGCATAACACCATCCCTGTCCTTTGCAAGGCTCGTAACTCCAAGGTGTCGGACTCCTCTCTGAACTCCGAACCTTCCGCGCCCCTGCCAATTGAATCCGATTGGGCGCCGGTCATGGAATTCACCGTTGTGGACATCTTTCAGCACTCGCCCTTTGGCGACATCCTAAATTCACTAAAGTCTCTCTCTTTATCAGGAGAGCCCTGGCCGGACTATGGTCAGGAAGGTTGGGATGCGGACGACGAAGAAATTCAAAGCCCACCCACCACCCACTTCGTAGCCACTGTCGATGATTTAACCAACATGCTCAACTTCGACTCCGAAGACATCGACGGTATGGACGACGATGCAGGAGACGACCAAGAACCAGCGCCTACAAGGCACTGGAAGGCCACCTCGTCATACGACATTTACATGGTGGACATCCCAAAAGATGGGAATGGCGATGGAACAACGGAGGATGACCCCTCCAAGAAACAGCCTAAGCGCCGGCGTCAGCGGCGCCGCTCTAAATCCCGCCACAGCAAAAACGGTGATTCCGGCACGGGAGATAACAACACTCCGGACAGTGTCGAAGACAACCCCCTCCAGCAGGATTCAGCGCAGGAGGAGGGAGAAGCCAGCCCTCATGAGAGAACAGCAGACAGAGAGGTAGAGGACGATAATTACATGCCTCCCTCCGAAGACGAGGCAAGCCTCGATGACGACAAATTTGTCGTGCCTGAGGATCCCGTCGAACAGGAGCGTTTCAAACGCAGGCTTATGGCCACGGTAAGCAGCCTCAAGAAAAAGCAGCAACAACTTAGAGCTGATCAAGACTTGCTAGCTGATAGATGGACCGAAGTCCTTGCGGCCGAAGAGTATGAACTCGAACGCCCCTCCAAGAGCTACCCAAAACGCAGGCTGCTACCCCGATTAGAGGAGGAAGCACCCAAACCTACATCACCAGCGCATGATGCGGCCGACAGGCCACCTCGTGGCCGCGACAGAGAGGCCTCTCGGCCCTCCACTCAAGCCGCACCCCGGTGTCGCTCAAAAAGTACAAAGGCACGGGGAAATGCGCCAGACCTGCGAGATATATTGGAGGACAAGGCAAGGCAAACAAGATCGATCTATGGATAGCGTGGGCACCTCACTACACGTGATGATAACCGTCATGCCGGATACAGCAAATCCGGCCGAGCCGAACACAACAGACAAAGCTCATTCGAGCTACGTCGTGATATAGCCCAATACAGAGGCACCGCACACCCACTATGCTTCACAGACGAAGTGATGGACCATCAAATCCCTGAGGGTTTCAAACCCATAAAAATTGAATCATACGATGGCACAACAGACCCTGTAGTATGGATCGAGGACTATCTCCTTCATATCCACATGGCCTGCAGTGATGATCTGCACGCCATCAAATACCTCCCACTCAAGCTTAAAGGACCAGCTCGGCATTTGCTTAACAGCTTGCAGCATTCCTCGACAACTTCCAGGGCACCTATGTGCGACCACCAGATGCCTATGACCTAAGCCACATAATTCAGCAGCCAGAAGAATCGGCCAGACAATTCTAGACACGGTTCCTAACCAAGAAAAATCAAATCGTCAACTGTCCGGATGCAGAGTCCCTTGCAGCCTTCAAACATATCATCCGCGATGAGTGGCTTGCCCGGCACCTAAGATAGGAAAAGCCGAAATCCATGGCAGCCCTCACAACACTCATGACTCGCTTTTGCGCGGGAGAAGACAGCTGGCTAGCTCGTAGTAACAACATGACCAAGAGCCCTGGTAATTCGGATACCAAGGACAGCAACGGCAGGTCGCGTCGCAACAAGCACAAGCGCTGCATTAATGGCGATAACGCTGAGGATACGGTAGTCAATGCTGGATTCAGAGGCTCTAAACCCAATCAGCGGAAAAAGCCATTCAAAAGAAATACCCCGGGCCCATCCAATTTGGACCGAATACTCGATCGCTCGTGCCAGATACACGGCACCCCCGAAAAACCAGCCAACCACACCAACAGGGATTGTTGGGTGTTCAAGCAGGCAGGCAAGTTAATTACCGAAAACAATGACAAGGGGCTACATAGCAACGACAAGGAGGAGCCCCGGCTGTCGAACAATAGAGGACAGAAGGGCTTCCCCCTACAAGTGCGGACGGTGAACATGATATACGCAACCCACATACCCAAAAGGGAGTGGAAGCATGCACTAAGGGACGTATATGCGATGGAGCCAGTCACCCCAAAGTTTAATCCATGGTCCTCCTGCCCGATCACTTTTGATCGAAGGGACCACCCCACTAGCATCCGCCATGGCAGATTCGCCGCATTGGTTCTAGACCCAATCATTGACGGATTTCACCTCACTAGAGTCCTGATGGACGGCGGCAGCAGCCTGAACCTGCTTTATCAGGATACAGTGCGCAAAATGTGCATAGAAACCTCAAGGATTAAACCCACTAAGACGACCTTTAAAGGCGTCATACCAGGTGTAGAGGCCAACTGTACAGGCTCAGTTACACTTGAAGTGGTCTTCGGATCCTCGGATAACTTCCGAAGCGAGGAGTTAATCTTCGACATAGTCCTGTTCTGCAGCGGCTATCACGCACTGCTCGGACGAACCGCATTTGCAAAGTTCAACGCGGTGCCGCACTACACATACCTCAAGCTCAAGATGCCAGGCCCTCGAGGAGTCATTACGGTCAACGGAAACACCGAACGCTCTCTCCGAACGGAGGAGCATACGACGGCCCTCGCGGCGGAAATACAAAGCAGCCTCTCAAGGCAATTCTCGAGACCGGCTATTAAATGTCCGGACACCGTCAAGCGTGCCCGGAGTAACCTACAACAAGACCGCCTGGCACGTCCCGAGCACGTGTATCAATGCGGCCCCAACCCCAGCCCTCGCGAAATTGCGAAACCAGTACTACGCATACATAATTACGCTCTAGAAATACCATGGGCATAGGGGGAGGGGCACGACCACGGCAGGCCCAGAATGCGGCTCAACCGCATCAGGGGCTCCCGATTGTGTAATTCTTTTTTCTTACTTTCAGGACTCCTTTATCAAGAAGCCCTGTCCGACAGTAGAATCACCGAACACACGATGCAACAGCCAGGGAAGCAGAAAGCTACGTCGAGTGTCCAGGTGGTCTCTATAACGAGCAGTATACTTGTTTTACATATCATCCCGCAGCTCGCTCCTGGAGGGGGACATGTCAAATAGTCCCGTCCCTTGCTTATCGCACTATTTGTATCGTTCTGCTTTTACCGCAGCTTTTTTAATAAACAATGCACAGCTTTTGCCTATTATTGCATTCCTTTTTCTTATCTATATATGTTCACTTATGAGATGTTGCATCCATACGCTTTGGTACAGCCAAATACACCAGGGGCTTAAGTACCCCAAAATATGGTATGATAAGTCCGAACACTTTCACAAGTGTGGCACCCCGAACTTATAGCATTATATGCATCGGCTCCGAATCATGTCTTGGGTCAATATTTGGGTTTGCCCGGCTCCCATGTTTTGGTACCTTACGTTCCGTTATATCGGCTAAGGTAGCGCTGGGAGAACCACTGCGATTGTGCCCCGGTTGAGCTAGGTTAAGAACCTCAGTGGAGAAAGCTAAAACTGACCGTCATGATAGGGCGAGAGCCGGTCGCTGTTCCAGAGGTTTTCAAGTCCCTAAAGACTTATGTTGCTTAGAGCGAGGAGTCGGCTTTGTCCGGCCCAGGCGTGGATAGCGCCCCGACCTCGGTCTTCCGAATACTAGGGGCTTTGCCGAAATTTAAAATTATAGAATTCTATGGCTAAGTGAGAGTGTTCAAGCATTATAGTCCGGTTTCCTCGTTCGTTGTGTTGAGCGCCTCCCTCAAAGGACCCGAGAATGGGAAAAAGAGCGCTCAAGTTTATCGCGAACACCCCAGCACTCGCGGCATGGGGGCAGAAGCCGACGACTCGCCATCTCTCAAATTTAATAAACGGACGCATAGAAGGTAATATTTTAAATTCACAGGCGTTGCTTAGCGCATATGAACAAGTTTTCAAGCGTACAGGATAACAAATGCGAGTTTACTCAAAAATTACATCTTTGGAGCATTCACCCACTATAAGGCGGGCACCCTTCAGGACGCCCGCATAATACATCTCGGGCTTGCGATACTCCCTGCCCGGCGGTGGAGCGTCCGTCACAAGCTTCTCAGCGTCCATCTTGCCCCAGTGCACTTTAGCACGGGCAAGGGCCCTACAGGCACCTTCGATACAGATGGAGCGCTTGACGACTTCAATCCATGGACAGGCGTCCACCAGCCGCCTCACCAGCCCGAAGTAGCTCCTAGGCATGGCTTCCTTAGGCCACGGCCGAACTATGAGGCCTTTCATGGCCTGTTCGACCACCTTATGGAGCTCGACCAGCTGCTTCAGCTGGTCGCTCAAGGGCACCGGGTGTCCGGCCTCAGCATACTGAGACCAGAACACCTTCTCCGTCGAGCTCCCCTCCTCGGCCCGGTAGAATGCGGCAGCGTCGGACACACTGCGGGGCAGATCTGCGAATGCTCCTGGAGAGCTCCGGATTCAGGTAAGTAACAAGTAATTCACTTTCACGTGCTTGCTTTGCATGAAGAATGCCTTACCCACCGCTATCTTCTTCATTGCCTCAATTTCTTGGAGGGCTTTTTGGGCTTCGGCCTTAGAGGTTTTGGCGCTCTCAAGAGTCGAGGCGAGCTCGGACTCTCGAGTCTTTGAGTCACACTCCAAACTCTCATGTTTTTCCACAAGAGCCTGGGGCTCTTGCCGCACCTCCGCCACCCGCACCTCCTGCTTCTCTCGCTCGGTGTGCTCCGGGGCCGCATTGCTTTTGGCCTTGGACACCGCTTCCTTCAGGGTCGCCACCTTGTTCGTGGCCCCTGCAATTCTCACGTTATTCCTGTCATTTTTTGCAACCACATCTTTTATACTTCCATAAGGTATTACGTACCATCCTTGTCCTCGAGCTGCTTTTTGGCAAGGCCGAGCTCGTTCTCGGACCGCTCGAGGCTCTGCTTCAATGCATTGACCTCCGCAGTAAGTGCGGCAGAGGTCAGTAGCGCAGCCTGCATTCCCCATATTGACATACTTATGTTAGACTCCTGCGTACATCTTTTTTAGATCCTCGGTTCGGCTTTTCTTTCCGAACACCAAACTGAGCATCAGGGGCTACTGTCTATGCGGTAATATTTTTACATATCTTAAATACATACCTCAAGGCCTGTTAGAAGGCTGGCACAGGCTTCAGTCAGCCCGCTCTTCGCGGACTAAACTTTCTGGATCACCACACTCATAACAGTGTGGTGCTCCTCGTTGATGGAGGCGCCGTTAAGCGCCTCCAGCAAATTATCCGGTGCCTCCGGTTGGACGGAGGTCACCTGTGTCGCAGTCTCGCCCTTCTTACGAAGGGGCCGCCTGCCAGACTCCGGAACCACTGAAGGTTCCGGTGCGGAGTCCGGCCCAGCGCCGGACTTAGAGCCCTTTGGGGTTTGATCCCCCTTGTGCCCGGAGTCTGGGAGGTTGCCTTGCGGCACCTCCGGGACCTCCTCCTCCTGGATGGGCCCCTTTTGGGACCCCACCTCGGCGTCATCCGCAGCGCGAGGAGAGGGGGCGGCCGAAAGTGAAGTGCTATTCACGTCCGACGAAGCCAGGGAGCCGCTCGTTGAAGTGTCGAGCCCGTCCTTGGGCGGGCTGCAGGGTTATATTCGGCGTTAGGAGATTCTATACGACAAACGAAACGCCATGATTTATTCTGGTATCTGGACACTTACGATGTCGCCAGGGGCTTAGCCCTCGGTGGCCACTCCTCTTCGC
Source organism: Triticum dicoccoides (assembly GCF_002162155.2). Classification (NCBI taxonomy): domain Eukaryota; kingdom Viridiplantae; phylum Streptophyta; class Magnoliopsida; order Poales; family Poaceae; genus Triticum; species Triticum dicoccoides. The sequence goes on from NC_041391.1 coordinate 549,535,699, forward strand.
CGTCGTCGGCGTTGGTGGAGTAGTCCATAGGAAGGGTCCTTCCCTTCTTGGACCCTCCGACCTCCCCTGTTGGGGCGGCCTTCCTTTTCTTCTCTCCCCCCACTGGGGGAGAGGCCTCTTTTTCCTCCTCCTCGTCTTCGCGGGAGGAGTCCGCCTTGGAGTCATCGGACGATGAGTCCGACAACACCTGGTGCCAGGAACTCCTTCGAGTTCCCGTGGCCTTCTTCTTGGCCTTCTTATCTGGCACCACGTGAGGTGCCGGAACCAGCAGCCCCGTCAATCGGGCGTCCGCTGGGTCTTCTGGCAAGGGAGCCGGACAGTTAACCTGCCCGGACGTCTTTTGCCAGGCCTGTCAAAGGTAAGGGAGTTTAGATCCCGCATAGTGTCAAACTATGGAAAATAAGAGTCCCATAAAGGGTAAAGTAGCTTACCTCACTGGCTTGACGCTGCGAGCTGAATCCGCGATCTTCGGTAGCGGATGCGGGAGCCTCGGCGCCTTGAACAGCACCTTCCAGACATCTTCGTACGTAGTGTCGAAGAGCCTGCTCAAGGTTTGGTGTTGTGCCGGATCAAACTCCCACAAGCTGAAGGCCCATTGTTGGCACAGGAGGATCCGGCGGATGGCATGACCTGGACTATGTTGACAAGCTTGAGCTTCTTGTTCACCTGGTTTTGGATGCAGGATTGAAGTCCGGTCAGCTCTTCCAAATTACCCCACGTCAAGCCCGTCTCTTTCCAAGAGGTGAGCCGTGTAGGGAAGCTAGATCGGAATTCGGGGGCTGTTGCCCATTCAGGGTCACGCGGCTCGGTGATGTAGAACCACCCCGACTGCCACCCCTTTATGGTCTCCACGAAGGAGCCCTCAAGCCATAAGACGTTGGGCATCCTGCCCACCATGGCACCTCCGCACTCCGCCTAGCGGCCGCCCACTACCTTCGGCTTGACATTGAAGGTCTTCAGCCATAAGCCGAAGTGGGGCTGGATGCATAGGAAGGCCTCGCACACGACGATGAACGCCGAGATGTTGGATGAAATTCGGGGTCAGATTGTGGAAATCCAGGCCGTAGTAGAACATGAGCCCCCGGACAAATAGGTGAAGTGGAAAACCAAGTCCGCGGAGGAAGTGGGTGAGGAACACCACCCTCTCATGGGGCCTGGGGGTGGGGATAAGCTGCCCCTTGTCGGGGAGCCGATGCGCTATGTCGCTGGACAAGTATCTGGCCTTCCTCAGCTTTTTGATGTGCCCCTCCGTGACAGAGGAGACCATCCACTTGCCTCCCCCTCCGGACATGGCCGGGGAAGGTTGAGGTGAGATGTGCAGACTTGGGCGCTGGAGCTCGAGTGCGCGGAAATGGATGAGCAAAAGAGGAAGAAGGCATGTGTGAAAAGGTGGATCCTTATCCCCTTATATGGACGGACGAAGCTATGCGTCCCCGCCAGCCTGGTAAAACTCACTTATCTCCCAAGCTCCATAATCAATGGCGCGGTTGGGTTACCCACGCCCGTATTGATGAGAATCCCGGAATAAGGGGACACGATCTCTGCTTCGACAAGATGTGCCAAGAAAACCGCCTCGCTAAACGCGCTGAGGTGGTACAGTAAAAACGATTCGAATAAAGGCTTGGCCGTGGTGTGATGTCACGCCACGGAATACGTTAGCAGATTGAATTTCTGTAAATATTATTCTCTCTACGGTGGTATGTGGAACTTATCTTGCAGAGCCGGACACTATCCTTGTGTTCAAAATCTTCTATGAAGTATTCGGAGGAGGAACCCACCTTGCAATGCCGAAGACAATACGCGCGCCAGACTCGTTGTCATTGAAGCCTGGTTCAGGGGCTACTCAGGGATTCCTAGATTAGGGGGTGTCTGGATAGCCGAACTATCACCTTTGGCCGGACTCCTGGACTATGAAGATACAAGATTGAAGACTTCGTCCCGTGTCTGGATGGGACTTTTCTTGGCGTGCAAGGCAAGCTTGGCGATACGGATATGTAGATCTCCTACCATTGTAACCGACTCTGTGTAACCCTAACCCTCTTTGGTGCCTATATAAACCGGAGGGTTTTAGTCCGTAGGACGAAGAACAATCATACCATAGGATGGCTTCTAGGGTTTAGCCTCTCTGATCTCGTGGTAGATCTACTCTTGTACTACCCATATCATCAATATCAATCAAGCAGGAGTACAGTTTTACCTCCATCAAGAGGGCCCGAACCTGGGTAAAAACATCGTGTCCCTTGTCTCCTGTTACCATCCGCCTAGACGCACAGTTCGGGACCCCCTACCCGAGATCCGCCGGTTTTGACACCGACAACAGGAGCCAGGCAACCCAGCTTGGCCACAACTTAAGTCATATCGATGCATATAATGGCGAAGAAAAGGTACATATGTGGGAAAGACACACATGTGGTGAGCTTGATGCTCGGAATATAATAATAATAATAATAATAATAATAATAATAATAATAATAATAATAATAATAATAATAATAAGCTTCTCTACGAGAAGCCGCCAGGTATAATTGACGTACATATTTTAGAATGTGTGCGTCGAAGGTGCACGGTTTAGCCGCACAAAAGCTTTAGGGCTTAAAAGGGAAAAAAATGTGAAAAGAGAGGAAAATAAATACTGGGAACAAAAGGGGTAAATGAGACGAACGGAGAGTCCGGTGCTAGGCATAGAATCTTCGGAGTCTGGCCGCGTTCCACGGGTTCGGCTCTAGGCGATTGTCTGACGCATCACGCAGGTGGTACGCTCCTTCGGTGAGTATTTCGTGAATGATGAAGGGACCCTCCCACTTGGGCTTGAGTTTGTCCTTTTTCTTCTCCGGCAAGCGTAGAACGAGTTCGCCAACATTATAAGTCTTGGCCCGTACTTCTCTGCTTTGATCTGCGGGGCTGTTGTTGATAGAATGCGGAATGGGCTTTTGCAACATCGCGCTCCTCCTCCAGGGCATCTAAGTTGTCCTGCCAATCAATCTCGGCCTCTCTCTCTCTCTTCATACATGCGCACTCGAGGTGAGTCACTAATAATGTCGTAGGGTAACACAGCCCTGCGTCGTACACCATGAAGAAAGGTGTATATCCGGTAGAACGAATGGGCATGGTCCGCAGCCCCCAGAGTACAGAGTCGAGCTCCTCCACCCAGCACTTGTCTGATTCCTTCAAAGATCGCACAAATCTTGGTTTGATGCCGCTCATAATACGACCATTGGCTCGTTCGACTTGACCGTTGGTTTGTGGGTGATAGACGGAGGCGTAGTCGAGCTTGATGCCCAGATTAGCTCACCAGCTTTCACCTCATTGGCTATAAAATTGGAGCCATTGTTGGTGATGATGCTATGTGGAACACCATAACGGTGCATAACACCAAATATAAAGTCTATCACTAGCCCGGCTTCGGCCGTTTTAACTGGTTTGGCCTCTATCCACTTAGTGAATTTATCCACCATGACCAATAGATATTTTTTCTTATGGCTTTCGCCTTTAAGGGGTCCGACCATATCAAGCCCCCAGACCGCAAAACTCCAAGTGATGGGGATTGTTTGTAGAGCGGTGGGTGGCATATGGCTTTGGTTGGCGAAAAGCTGGCATCCATTGCAATGTTGGACAAGGTCCTGTGCGTCTGCTCGGGCCGTCGGCCAATAGAAACCTGTACGGAAGGCCTTGCTTACAAGGGCACAAGCCGCGGTGTGGTGACCGCCGAGACCGGCATGAATTTCAGCCAAGAGCTGCCGCCCTTCTTCCTCGGAGATACATCTTTGAAGTACTCCGATAGCGCTTTTCTTGTAGAGTTCTCCCTCCTGAACTTTGTAGGCTTTAGAGCACCGCACAATTCAACACGCCTCATTCTGATCCTCAAGGAGTTCTCCTATTAAGGTAGGCCAAGAAGGGTTCGGTCCATGGGGCAATGACTGCCATGATTAAATGGGTCGATGGTGTAATTTCGGTGGCTGAGCCCCCGATGATGTCGGTGTGTTCAGAATCTAGGGTTGTAGTCGGGTCCGGATTGTTGATGCTGCTCTCCCCTTGCCACACCACGGATGGCTTGAAAAGCATTTCTAGAAAGATGTTAGGTGGGACGGGGTCGCGCTTGGCACCGATGCGAGCAAGGACGTCTGCCGCTTGATTACTTTCTCGAGCCACATGGTGAAATTCGAGCCCCTCAAACCGAGCTGACATCTTTAGAACGGTGTTACGATAAGCCGCCATCTTCAGATCCTTGGCATTGAAATCTCCATTTATTTGAGATATTGCAAGGTTTGAATCCCCGCGCACTTCCAGGCGTTGTATGCCCATGGAGACGGCCATCCGAAGACCATCCAATAAGGCCTCGTATTTGGCTGCATTGTTCGAGTCCGTGAATAATATTTGGAGGACGTACTAGACTGTGTCTCCAGTAGGGGATGTTAGGACAACGCCTGCCCCTAGGCCTGCCAGCATTTTGGAGCCGTTGAAGTGCATGACCCAGTTGGAATATGTGTCGTACTCTTTAGGGAGTTCGGCCTCTGTCCATTCGGCGACGAAGTCGGCCGATACTTGGGACTTAATGGCCCGGCGTGGTTTGTATGATATGTCGAATGGGAGGAGCTCAATGGCCCACTTAGTAATCCAGCCTATAGCGTCGTGGTTGTTTATTATGTCATTGAGTGGTACTTCGGAGGCCACCGTTATTGAGCACTCTTGAAAGTAGTGTTGTAGCTTCCGGGATGCCATGAAGACCGCGTATGCTATTTTTTGGTAATGAGGGTATCGGGATTTGCATGGTGTGAGGACGGTAGATACGTAGTATACCGGTTTCTGAAGAGGGAATTTGTGTCCGTCCTCCTCTCGTTCAACGACGAGCACCGCGCTTATGACTTGGTGTGTGGCCGATATGTATAATAACATAGGTTCGTCGACGTTCGGCGCGACTAGGATTGGGTTGCTTGCTAGAAGAGCATTTATTTCTTCCAGTCCGGCTATTGTCGCATCCGTCCACTCGAAGTGATCGGTGCGTTGGAGAAGGCGATAGAGTGGCAGCGCCTTTTCTCCTAGTCTGGAGATAAAGCAGCTTAGAGCTGCCACACAGCTGGATAGTTTTTGGACTTGTTTAAGGTCTATTGGCATAGCCAACTATGACAAAGCTCGGATTTTAGCTGGGTTTGCCTCAATTCCTCTATTGGAAACGATGAAGCCCAGAAGTTTTCCGGCGGGAACGCCGAAAACACACTTTTCCGGATTGAGCTTGATGTCATATGTTCGGAGGTTGTTGAATGTGAGATGCAGATCGTCTATTAATGACTTGACGTGTCTAGTTTTGATGACTACGTCATCTACATATGCTTCAACTGTCTTGCCGATTTGTTTCTCCAGGCATGTTTGAATCATGCGTTGATAGGTGGCACCGGCGTTTTTGAGCCCGAAAGGCATTGTGTTGAAGCAGAAAGGCCCGTATGGGGTGATGAATGCCGTTGCGGCCTGATCGGACTCCTTCATCTTGATTTGATGGTATCCGGAGTATGCGTCAAGGAAACACAATGAGTCGTGTCCTGCGGTAGCATCGATAATCTGTTCGATGCGGGGGAGGGGGAAGGGATCCTTAGGGAAGGCCTTGTTGAGGTCTTTGAAATCGACACATAGGCGCCAGGATTTATCCTTCTTTGGTACCATCACCAGCTTTGCTAGCCAGTCTGGGTGTTTTATCTCTTTGATGAATCCAGCCTTGAGTAACTTGGCTAGCTCCTCCCCCATGGCTTGTCGTTTGGGTTCGGAAAAGCGACGCAATGTTTGCTTGACCGGGTTATATCCCTTCAGTATGTTTAGGCTATGTTCGGCCAGCCTGTGTGGGATCCCTGGCATATCAGAAGGGTGCCAGGCAAATATGTCCCAGATTTCGCGTAGGAACATGCATAGTGCAGCATCGACCGTGGGGTCCAGCTGTGCCCCTATGGATGCTGTCTTCATGGAGTCCATTGGGTGGACTTGGAATTTGACTATTTCCTCTGCTGGTTTAAAGGAGGTGGATTTGGGTCGCTTGTCGAGTATCACGTTGTCCCTATCCACGGTGGAGCGCCAAGGCGGCGGTTTTGTTTTCACGTGGATAGGGACGACGTGATACTCGACGTGGATAGGGACGACGTGATACTCGACAATGCCTCGAGGGCCAAGGCTGCCGTTTTGTTTTTGGCGCGGAGTGCTATGTCCGGGTCGCTGGCAAGAGTGATGATTCTGTTGGGCCCGGGCATCTTGAGCTTCATGTACCCGTAACGGGGTATAGCTTGGAAGCTTGCAAATGCATCTCGCCCTAACAAGGCGTGATATCCACTACTGAAATGGGCCACTTGGAAGGTTATCTCTTCGGACCAATAATTCTCCGGCGTGCCGAATACCACATCGAGTGTGATTTTTCCCACAAATCGCGCCTCCCGACTAGGAATAATTCCTCGGAAGTTCATGCTACTTTGCTCAATGTGGCTCCTGTCTATTTCCATTTTGTTGAGAGTTTCCTCGTAAATGAGCTTTACTCCGCTGCCGTCGTCCATGAGCACTTTGGTAAGCCAAAATCCGTCCACAATTGGACTAAGGACCAATGCGGCTGGTGCCTGGATTGTTCTGAATTTTGGTTCGTCACTGGCATTGAAAGTTATGGCCGTGTCGTTCCAGGGATTGATTGTTGCAACTTGGCAGACTTCAGTGAGGCTGCGGAGTGACCTTTTGCGCCTATTGTTTGAGGCGAAAGTCTTGAAGACTGTCAATACTATAGGGTTGTTGTCTTCCGTGGGATGTTGCTCTGCGGTGGTTTTGGTGAGGAGATCCTCGCCGCTCTTGGCCACCTGCCGGAGTATCCAACATGCTCTAAGGCTGTGAGTTGGTATGATATCCGGTGTTGTGTGTATTTTGCAAGGCCTATCAAGTCATCCCTCTAGGATGGTGGGCTTCGATTTTTTGGTTATTGGATCAGGCGACCTACGAGGGTGCATCCTTTTTGTCCCCACGAGGGGTTTAGTGGAAACCTGTGGCTCCCAAGAGGCGGCCTGAGTTTTCCAGGCGCTTTCCATTGTGCAGTACTTCTGTACTATGGTTGCCAAGTCAGTGCAGTGTGATACGCGACGGTGGTTGATTGTATTGAGGATTCCCTCATCCATGCAACTTTTGCAGAATAATGAGATTGCGTCTTCATCGCGGCAGTCTTTGATCTTGTCCTTGACAAGGGGGAATCTGGCCCAAAAGTGATGGACCATTTCTTGGGACTGCTATCTAATGTTTGTAAGATCGCTTGTATCTGGGTTGGTGGGTGGATTTAAGTCCGAACCCTGACCCAATCTGGGATCTGGAGTTTGAGAAACTTCCGAGCTTAACAGTTCGGGCTCGGGGATATCAACCAATTTTTCAGGCCCATAGCCCGACTCTAGGTTCAGAATATGGGGCATGCCTTCCCATGGGCGGGTATCCGGCTCTGTGAGCTCGGAAATCCGAACATAGTTCGTCCTCAATATAGAGGAAGAGTCGTATGGCTCCTCCACTACCGCTATATGATGGGTGATCGGCAGAGATTCAATTTCTCTCTGATCGGATTTAAGCCCAATCCGATCGTAGTCTGTAGTGACTCCCAAGGCGGCGATGCGATCCAGGAGCTCGTTTAAGGATGACAACTCCGTCGGATCCATCTGTTTGGAGTAATCTGAGATGACGCGGAGGCGATTTTCGATGACCCGAGAAGTCATCATCGGCCCGACGGCCGAATGGGCGGTCATAGTGAAGCCGCCCCGCCGGAGGGTTTGGCCTGCGGCCAGGGCTCCCCCGGAGGTGACGTTGTCCTTGATAACAAGGTGATCCATCAAGCCTATATTCGACGTCACAGCGGAACTCTCAATGAAAGCACCAATGTCGGTGTCAAAACCGGCGGATCTTGGGTAGGGGGTCACGAACTGTGCGTCTAAGGCTAATGGTAACAGGAGGCGGGGGACACAATGTTTACCCAGGTTCGGGCCCTCTCTATGGAGGTAATACCCTACTTCCTGCTTGATTGACCTTGATGAATATGAGTATTACAAGAGTTGATCCACCATGAGATCATAATGGCTAAACCCTAAAAGTCTAGCCTATGATTATGATTGTTGTTGTCTCTACGGACTAAACCCTCCAGTTTATATAGACACCGGAGGGGGCTAGGGTTACACAAAGTCGGTTACAGAGAAAAGGAATCTACATATCCGAATCACCAAGCTTGCCATCCACGCAAAGGAGAGTCCCATCCGGACGCGGGAAGAAGTCTTCTATCTTGTATCTTCATAGCCCAACAGTCCGGCCCACCACTACTAGGGAAAACCCTAGCAGTAGCGCGTGTTTAAATCCTATCAGTAGTGTTGGGTACCACGCTACTAGTAAGGCCCTACAGCTAAAGGTTAGCAGTAGCGTCTGTTGGACCACGCTACCTATATCGACTTAGTAGCAGCGCTTTCCACTATGAGCGCTACTAGTAATTAGTAGTAGTGCGTCTCGTAGCACGCGCTACTACTATTATTCCGTATTTCTTTTTTATTTCATGTTGTATTCATACACCTTTATACAAGTTTTCATACCGCAGCAATTTAGAGAATGATTTTACATCATAATGAGTTATTACATCAGTGGGAGAAAGAACCGTGGACTAGTTTCAAGTGGATGGACATCCACTTGAAACTAAGCCGCGGTTCTTTCACCCAATGATATAATAAATACCATCATCATCATATCATTAACAACTTGTCAGCATAATACATCATTGTCATATAACACCTCCTCATGATAATCGTTTTCATCAATGAGACATCACACATAAGTTAGTCACTAGACATAATCACAACTACTCATCATCATCAACTCTCATAAACATATTGTACCTCATAGGACCTACTACATTCTCTTAGGACCTACTATATTATCTTAGGTAAAATAGCATAAAACAAGATAGCCCCTGACTCTCCATTATGGAGAATGGAGATTATCCTGTCTCCAATTCTTGCCTTTCGCACAATGTTGCTACCAAGAACCTCCTTGCGACTGTCCATACATTTCTTCCATTCTTTGATTATCATGTGTTCAACGTTTTTAGAAATCCGGTATGCACAGGTGAGATTCGTTGGACGACCTAGTTATATGTTCAAAACATCAAGGCGACCATTCTGATACATCAAATGAGGCACACAATCCATCGGGATTTTCTGTTGAAAAACATAGTAATAACTTCGTAGTTAGCAATGTAGTTCAGTTTAGAAGTATGCAAAAGATGCATCGATGTCTTAATAGTAAAAAAATCTTACCAGAATATCTCCATGGAAGTTATCGTTGTTCAACACGTGCACTAGTGGAACGTATTCACCATAATTTGGAGGAGTTTGATAGAAGGCATTGTAATTCTGAATTTCAGTACAATATGCGATCAGATGATTTTTCTCCTGATAAGTTAACTCAGAGCCATCGGTGTAGTTGGTTCTGTCTACCATCTTCTGCACACTCTTTGAAGAATGGAAATAAGCTACCAATGGAAATAAGCTGTCAACTATTTTGAAATAAACAATATAAATTACTTAATAACTATGTTTGAGGAACTCACATAGCGGTAGAATTGGAAGTTTATCAACAAGAACCCGAATGTCCAAATTGTCTTGGTCGATGTCAAGATCACCAAGATCCATGGTGACAAACATACCCTCTTGAAAATCATACATCTTGCAAAGTGCTTCCCAACCCGGGCAACCAAAATTGGATACGCACTCAGAATTGTATAGATTTACCTCAAAATCCATACCATGATGGGTCCTTAGGTTAATTTTCTTTGTATCATTCCTCTCATGATCTTCAAAACCCATCCTCTCCAAGACATAGCATCTTGCATGGCATGCGATAAGCTAGTCAAATTGTAAAAGACGAAAATTACACGTTGAAGTAGTAGAAGTCGAGCTTAATTAAGAAAAAAACATAGCATCGTAACGTACCGTTTCACAATCGAAGGCCTCCTCGACCTTAATGCTGAAGCGACGACCTTCGTCCAGGTGAGGCATGTCGCAGAAACCCCGGTTGTCGCCGCACCAGGAGCACTCCCCAAGACCTTCTTCGTCCGACGACATTTTCTATGTTCATAATTCAAAGATTAAACTTGTACAATTAAATATATGTACTACAAAAACTAAATTAGATCAGTATTATTCATCACGGGTTGACTATGGGTCTGTCGAGTCTTTTCTTGAAAACTCTCAGCTCATGTGGTGTATATATTTGACCGTCGGTGATGGTATCTCCTCCTTTCGTTCCCGAGTGCATTACACCAAATTGTCTAGCACATGGTAATGATGAAGGAAATATGCCCTAGAGGCAATAATAAAGTTATTATTTATTTCCTTATATCATGATAAATTTTTATTATTCATGCTAGAATTGTATTAACCGGAAACATAATACATGTGTGAATATATAGACAAACATAGTGTCACTAGTATGCCTCTACTTGACTAGCTCGTTAATCAAAGATGGTTAAGTTTTCTAACCATAGACATGAGTTGTCATTTGATTAACGGGATCACATCATTAGGAGAATGATGTGATTGACTTGATCCATTCCGTTAGCTTAGCACTTGATCGTTTAGTATGTTGCTATTGCTTTCTTCATGACTTATACATGTTCCTATGACTATGAGATTATGCAACTCCCGTTTACCGGAGGAACACTTTGTGTGCTACCAAACATCACAACGTAACTGGGTGATTATAAAGAAGCTCTACAGGTGTCTCCGAAGGTACATGTTGGGTTGGCGTATTTCGAGATTAGGATTTGTCACTCCGATTGTCGGAGAGGTATCTCTGGGCCCTCTCGGTAATGCACATCACTATAAGCCTTGCAAGCAATGTAGCTAATGAGTTAGTTACGGAATAATGCATTACGCAATGAGTAAAGAGACTTGCCGGTAATGAGATTGAACTAGGTATTGGATACCGACGATCGAATCTCGGGCAAGTAACATACCGATGACAAAGGGAACAACGTATGTTGTTATGCGGTTTGACCGATAAAGATCTTCGTAGAATATGTGGGAGCCAATATGAGCATCCAGGTTTTGCTATTGGTTATTGACCGGAAACGTGTCTCGGTCATGTCTACATTGTTCTCGAACCCGTAGGGTCCGCACGCTTAACGTTTCGATGATAGTTATATTATGAGTTTATGAGTTTTGATGTACCTAAGGAGTTCGAAGTCCCGGATGAGATCGGGGAAATGACGAGGAGTCTCGAAATGGTCGAGACGTAAAGATCGATATATTGGACGACTATATTCGGAGTTCGGAAAGGTTTCGAGTGATTCGGGTATTTTTCGGAGTACCGGAGAGTTACGGGAATTCGCCGGGGAGTATATGGGTCTTATTGGGCCATACGGGTATAGAGGAGAGAGAGGCCAAAAGGAAGGAGGCCTGCGCCCCCCCCCCCTCTGGTCCGAATTGGACAAGGGGCGCAGCCCCCTTTTCCTTCTTCCTCTCCCCCTCTTTCCCCTTCTCCTACTCCAACAAGGAAGGAGGGAGTCCTACTCCCGGTGGGAGTAGGACTCCCCTTGGCGCGCCCCCTCCTAGGCCGGCCGCCCCCTCCCCCCTTGCTCCTTTATATACGGGGGCAGGGGGGCACCTCTAGGCACAACAACACAAGTCGATCTTCGTGATCATTTCTTAGCCGTGTGCTGTGGCCCCTTCCACCATATTCCACCTCGGTCATATTGTTGCGGTGCTTAGGTGAAGCCCTGCGTCGATAGAACATCATCATCGTCACCACGCCGTCGTGCTGACGGAACTTATCCCCGACACCCTGCTGAATCGGAGTCCGGGGATCGTCATCGAGCTGAACGTGTGCTGAACTCGGAGGTGTCGTACGTTCGGTACTCGGATCAGTCGGATCGTGAAGACATACGACTACATAAACCGCGTTGTCATAACGCTTCCGCTTACGGTCTACGAGGGTACGTGGACAACACTCCCCCCTCTCGTTGCTATGCATCACCATGATCTTGCGTGTGCGTAGGAATTCTTTTTGAAATTATTACGTTCCCCAACAGTGGCATCCGAGCCAGGTTTTATGCGTAGATGTTATATGCACGAGTAGAACACAAGTGAGTTGTGGGCGATACAAGTCATACTGCTTACCAGCATGTCATACTTTGGTTCAGCGGTATTGTTGGATGAAGCGGCCCGGATCCACATTACGCGTACGCTTACGCGAGACTGGTTTTACCGCCGTGCTTTGCACACAGGTGACTAGCGGGTGTCTGTTTCTCCAACTTTAGTTGAACCGAGTGTGGCTACGCCCGGTCCTTGCGAAGGTTAAAACAGCACCAACTTGACGAACTATCGTTGCGGTTTTGATGCGTAGGTAAGAACGGTTCTTGCTCAGCCCGTAGCAGCCACGTAAAATTTGCAACAACAAAGTAGAGGACGTCTAACTTGTTTTTGCAGGGCATGTTGTGATGTGATATGGTCAAGACATGATGCTATATTTTATTGTATGAGATGATCATGTTTTGTAACCAAAGTTATCGGCAACTGGCAGGAGCCATATGGTTGTCGCTTTATTGTATGAAATGCAAACGCCCTGTAATTGCTTTACTTTATCACTAAGTGGTAGCGACAGTCGTAGAAGCAATAAATGGCGTAACGACAACGATGCTACGATGGAGATCAAGGTGTCGCGCCGGTGACAATGGTGATCACGACGTTGCTTCGGAGATGGAGATCACAAGCACAAGATGATGATGGCCATATCATATCACTTATATTGATTGCATGTGATGTTTATCCTTTATGCATCTTATCTTGCTTTGATTGACGGTAGCATTTTAAGATGATCTCTCACTAAAAATTATCAAGAACTGTTCTCCCTGAGTATGCACCGTTGGGAAAGTTCTTCGTGTTGAGACACCACGTGATGATCGGGTGTGATAGGCTCTAAGTTCAAATACAACGGGTGCAAAACAGTTGCACACGCGGAATACTCAGGTTAAACTTGACGAGCCTAGCATATAACAGATATGGCCTCGGAACACGGAGACCGAAAGGTCGAGCGTGAATCATATAGTAGATATGATCAACATAGTGATGTTCACCATTGAAAACTACTCCATCTCACGTGATGATCGGACATGGTTTAGTTGATTTGGATCACGTGATCACTTAGATGACTAGAGAGATGTCTGTCTAAGTGGGAGTTCTTAAGTAATATGATTACTTGAACTTAAATTTATCATGAACTTAGTCCTGGTAGTATTTTGCAAATTATGTTGTAGATCAATAGCTTGCGTTGTTGCTTTCATATGTTTATTTTGATATGTTCCTAGAGAAAATTGTGTTGAAAGATGTTAGTAGCAATGATGCGGATTGGATCCGTGATCTGAGGTTTATCCTCATTGCTGCACAGAAGAATTATGTCCTTAATGCACCGCTAAGTGACAAACCTATTGCAGGAGCAGATGCAGACGTTATGAACATTTGGCTAGCTCAATATGATGACTACTTGATAGTTTAGTGCACCATGCTTAACGGCTTAGAATCAGGACTTCAAAGATGTTTTGAACGTCATGGACCATATGAGATGTTCCAGGAATTGAAGTTAATATTTCAAGCAAATACCCGAGTTGAGAGATATGAAGTCTCCAACAAGTTCTATAGCTAAAAGATGGAGGAGAATCGCTCAACTAGTGAGCATGCACTCAGATTGTCTGGGTACTTCAATCGCTTGAATCAAGTGGGAGTTAATCTTCCAGATAAGATAGTGATTGACAGAATTCTCTAGTCACCATCACTAAGTTACTAGAACTTCGTGATGAACTATAGTATGCAAGGGATGATGAAAACGATTCCCGAGCTCTTCGTGATGTTGAAATCGACGAAGGTAGAAATCAAGAAAGAGCATCAAGTGTTGATGATTGACAAGACCGCTAGTTTCAAGAGAAGGGTAAAGGGAAAGAAAGGGAACTTCAAGTGGAAAGACAAGCAAGTTGTCACTCCTGCGAAGAAGCCCAAAGCTGGACCATAGCCTGAAACTGAGTGCTTACACTGCAAAGGAAATGGTCACTGGAAGCAGAAATGCCCTGAATATTTGGTGGGTAAGAAGGATGGCAAATTGAACAAGGGTATATTTGATATACAGGCTATTGATGTGTGCCTTACTAGTGTTTATAGTAGCCCCTGAGTATTTGATACTTGTTTGGTTGCTGTGATTAGTAACTCGAAATAGGAGTTACCGAATAAACAGAGACTAGTTGAGGGTGAAGTGACGATGAGTGTTGGAAGTAGTTCCAAGATTGATATGATCATCATCGCACACTCCCTATACTTTCAGGATTAGCGTTAAACCTAAATAAATGTTATTTGGTGTTTGCGTTGAGCATGAATATGATTTGATCATGTTTATTGCGATACGGTTATTCATTTAAAGTTAGAGAATAAATTGTTATTCTGTTTACATGAATAAGACCTTCGATGGTCATACACCCAATGAACATAGTTTGTTGGATCTCGATCGTAGTGATACACATATTCATAATATTGATGCCAAAAGATGAAAAGTTAATAATGATAGTGCAACTTATTTGTGGCACTGCTGTTTGGGTCATATCGGTGTAAAGCGCATGAAGAAACTCCATAAAGATGGATTTTTGGAATCACTTGGTTATGAATCATTTGATGCTTGCGAACCGTGCCTTTTGGGCAAGATGACTAAAACTCTGTTCTTTGGAACAATGGAACAAGCTACTAACTTATTGGAAATAATACATACCGATGTATGCGATCCAATGAGTGTTGATGCTCGTGGCAAGTATCGTTATTTTCTGACCTTCACAAGATGATTTGAGCAGATATGGGTATATCTACTTGATGAAACATGAGTCTGAAATAGTTGAAAGGTTCAAAGAATTTCAGAGTGAAGTGGAAAAATCATCGTAACAAGAAAATAAAGTTTCTATGATCTGACCGCGGAGACGAATATTTGAGTTACGAGTTTGGTCTTCAAATAAAACAATGTGGAATAGTTTCACAGCTCACGCCACCTGGAACACCACAACGTTATGGTGTGTCCGAACATCGTAACCGCACTTTATTATGGTGCGATCTATGATGTCTCTTATTGATTTACCATTGTTGTTTTGGGGTTATGCATTAGAGACAGCTGCATTCACGTTAAAAGGGCACCATCTAAATCCGTTGAGATGACACCATATGAACTGTGTTTTGGCAAGAAACCAAAAATTGTTGTTTCTTAAATTTTGGGGCTGCGATGCTTATGTGAAAAAGTTTCAACCTGATAAGCTCGAACCAAAATCGAAGAAGTGTGTCTTCATAGAATACCCAAAGGTAACTATTGGGTACACCTTCTATCACATATCTGAAGGCAAGTTATTCGTTGCTAAGATGGATCCTTTCTAGAAAAGAAGTTTCTCTCGAAAGAAGTGAGTGGGAGGAAAGTAGAACTTGATGAGGTAACTATACCTACTCCCTTGTTGGAAAGTAGTTCATCACAGAAATCAGTTCCAGTGATTCCTACACCAATTAGTGAGGAAGTTAATGATGATGATCATGAAATGTCAGGACCTCGACTCAATGCCACATCGATCTAGCATGTAACACCTCATATCACTTTGCGGCCTCACGCACGGTATTCCCACGGGTGTCGCCTTACCTTTGCCCAGGACCGTTTGCGCCTTTTGGCACACGTATATGATAGTGTCGCTAGCATCCATATGATAAGGAGCCCGGGCTGACATGGCTAGTCGTAAACCCAAAGTGGCACAAACTTACAGGGACAGGCATCCATGACCCAGCATCGAACGTGTCGATCATCAGCGAGTGGATCCAGGCTGTAGCACTGGGCTAGCAGGACTTCGGTGAACCGGGCTGTAGCGGGCTAACAGGACTCTGGTATTCATCGCGTGACATTTCCCCGAAGGGACAGACACAGGAACGAAGAAGGACACATGCCGGCCAGCCTAAGTGTTCCGGAGCAGTAGCAAGCTACCATGGCTCAGTGGAAGCACTAGGAGACATTTCCCGGTAAGAGAGGCTACTAAGGATAAACAACTAGATAGTCAGATCCCACACATACCAAGCATTTCAATAACATACACACAATATGCTCGATATGTGCAAATACAACATGGCATCAGAACATGACTCTACAACTCAAGTATTTTATTCAATAGGCTCCGAGGAGCGAGATATTACAAACATGGGTCTCATGACCCAACATTCAGAGCATACAAGTCAAAGCACAAGCGAAAGCTTAACATGTCTGAGTACAGACATCTACAAATGAAAAAGGCTGAGAAGCCTGACTATCTACCAGATCCTGCCGGGGGCACAAGATCGTTGCTGAGGTAACAAGCTAAACATCGAAGTCCATGCGAA
The DNA here is from genome assembly GCF_002162155.2 of Triticum dicoccoides. Classification (NCBI taxonomy): domain Eukaryota; kingdom Viridiplantae; phylum Streptophyta; class Magnoliopsida; order Poales; family Poaceae; genus Triticum; species Triticum dicoccoides. The sequence goes on from NC_041391.1 coordinate 549,552,102, forward strand.
AATACTAGCGAGACTGAAGTCTCTCTGCAAAAACATAAAATAGGCAAACGTGAGTACAAATGTACCCAGCAAGACTTACGTCAGAACTATCTACATATGCATCGGTATCAACAAAGGGGGTGGTGGAGTTTAACTGCAGCAAGCCAGCTTTGACTCAGTGGCTATCCTAAACTATGACTGCAAGTAACTCTTTTGAGGTGGCGCACACGAGTCCACATATTCACCATATCAATACACCACTATGGATCCGCTCCTGTCTCCCTACGAGAACGCCATCCATAGCACTCACGCTTATCTTGCGTATTTTAGAGTATCCACTTTCACTTGTCTATGAACTGTACAGGCAACCCAGAAGTCCTTTTCCGTGGATTCGAATAGATCATATTAACCCTGCAAGGGTGTACTTCTTCACACACGCTCTCGCCACTTACCGCCATGTACACCTCGTGTATCTCGGCAACCTTCAAGCAGAAGCCTGGCGAGGGAGTCGGCCACGACCTAACTAACCACACAAGTCTCTAGTCCAGGTTTATCGCCTATTCGAGTTCCATCCGCAAGGAGATCCAGCCGGGGTGTCACTCACGGCCCCAAACGATGTGTGCAGGGTTCCCAAGCCCACCAACCGGGTGCCACTTGGTACACCGGGCCACTGTGCCTAGTCTGTCCCAAGCCCACCTGTACCGGGTGCCACTTGGTAGACTACTAACACTACCTACAAACACCAGAAACTAGTTGCAACTCCTGGACAGAGATCAGGTTGATTAATAAGTCGAGAGAGCTTGGTGCGCCCGGAGCCCAATGTGTGGTAGTAACTGTTCATGGATCACAAACAAAGAACTCAGTTCCTGAGGACGGCTACAATGAGACAACCCACCATGTACTCCTACATGGTCTCTCACCGCTACCTTTACCAAATCATGTTCACACACTTAGCTCACACACAGTAGGACATGTTCACACACCTCCAATTCATCCCCGATGAATCAGACCTGACTCAAGTCTAAGCAGTAGCAGGCATGACAACAAGCATGAATGAGTAGGCACATCAGGGCTCAAACAACTCCTACTCATGCTAGTGGGTTTCATCTATTTACTGTGGCAATGACAGGTCATGCAGAGGAAAGGGGTTCAACTACCGCAGCAAGTAATAGTTGTATCATTGTTGTCCTAATGCAGTAAAATAGAGCAGGAGCGAGAGAGTGGGATTATATCGGAATGAACAAGGGGGTTTTGCTTGCCTGGCACTTCTGAAGATAGTATAGTTCTTCATTGGTGTCATCGAACTCATCGTCGGAACACGTCTATCGAGAGGGAACAACCACCGACAAACAAAGAAGAAACACAATCAATGCAATGCACAATATGATGCATGATCATGACATGGCAATATAATGTGATTTGGGCTAATGCAGCTAAGAACAGAATGCTTTGATCTTATTTGAACCAAAGATTCAAATTCAAACTGAAACTATGAATTCATAAAGTGCATTATCATGTTTTGATATGAACAGCAAGGTTAAGTTACTTAAACATGCATGAAACCAGTTCAGATGGATAGATTGAATTTTTCTGATCATTTTTTATATATAACTTGTTTCATTTGGAGCTACGGTTGAATTTCTATGAACTTTAGAAGTTTGGGATATTTTCTGAAATAAATAAATCATTTTGATTTATTTTAATTCCAGAAAATACATATTGTGTCAGCATGACGTAAGGTTGAGGTCAACAGGTCAACGGGTGGCCCAGGTCAAACTGACCAGTGGGCCCCACGTGTTAGTGGTTAACTAAACAAACTAAATTTAGTTAGTCTTAACCTATGTTAATTGGCAGGGCAGGGCCCCACCTGTCATTGACCTACGGGAGGTCAAACAGGGGTCAAACCGGGTCAAACTCGCCGGAGTTGACCCGGGGCTCGTCGCCGGCAGGGCCAAGGATGGCGGAGAGGTGCGGGTTTTCCTCCTCCGGCGGCCAAATCAACGGCCAAGAGCGGCTACGTGGAGCTGGAGCTCGCGCGCGTCGAGTGGTGGCGGTGGGAGGTGCTGGGGTCGACGGACACGACGACGGCGTCGAGGTCAGCGGCGACCGGAGCTCGGGCGTCGACGGATTCGTCGCTATGTTGAGCAAGGCGTGCGTTGCGTGGCATCTACGGCGGCTGCACGTGCTAACAAGGCTATTGGGCATGCTAGCTTGACCAAAGGGTCACCGGACTGACGCCGGCGACGAGCTCGGGTGGAGGTGAGCTTCGGCCTCGATGAACACGACGGCTACGGTGTGCAAAAGGATGAGGCGTTAGGGGGAAAATGACCGGAGGCTCACAGCGTGTCGATTGAAGTACTCGTCGGGCTCGGGGAAGGCCTGCAGACGACGGAGCAACGACGGCGATCGCCGGAGTCCGAGGAAGAAGACGGAGCCGATGGCGATGTTGTAGGGTCTCCCACGGGGCATGGCTCGGTGAGGAGGAAGAGGGGGTCTAGGCGGAGCCTCTGAGAGCATCGGCAAGGCGAGGCAGCGGCGCTGGGGACGGCAGCGGCGAGTGGCGGCGACGGGGGCGCTCGGGTCGGGCGAGAGGGCAAGGGAGAGGACGAACACAGGGGGGATTGAACGTGAAGGCTCTGGGGTCCGCGTGGCGCACCTAGCGACGTCCAGGAGCAAGCGGCAAGCATGAGGTGGCCGGCGCATGTGCGCGCGCGTCGGGCACACGCCCTCCTGCCTACTGGCAGGAGGTTGAAGACGGTGGCGGTCGAGGTGGGCTGAGCTGCACAGTGCTGGACCAGCACAGGAGCTGGGCCGGCTCTGGTGGGCTGCACAGGTAAGCACTTCTCTCTCTCTCATTTGTTTCTGTTTTCTATTTTGTTTCTATGTTTTGGTCTAGTAATAATGCTAAAGCATTTCATAAAATCCTGGAAATAATTATGGGTGCTTTCTGAATTATTCCAGTGACCCTTAACAATTTCCAACATTTTTGGAGCATCTAAAATATATATAGCATTTAAATAGCCCCAATTCAAATATGTTTGAATTAATTCAAAGCCCAAATATGTCCTGCAAAAATGTAAACCATCTTTGGTAGATGCTTCCACCTCAAACCAGAAATGTTGAACATTTTTAAAGGGTATTTTGAGTTCAATGGAAAAGATTTTATTTTGACCCTAGTTGAATTCATTTGGTGCTAGGGTTTGAGAATCCCCATTTCATAGTTAAATGAAATTTAGACATGATGACATGATGATCATGCAAGGACAAGCAAAGGCTAAGCTCGGGCTGTGACAACTCACCCCCACTAAACAACAATCTCGTCCCGAGATTCAAGACGTGAGGTAAGAAGACTCTGGGGACACAAAGCTATCACGATCTTCATGATCCAACTGCCCTCATCGTTGATATTGATTCATTGCTCCAAATTGATCTTGACATCTTTGCTTTCGAGATCTTCATCTAACACGTCGACGACAGAAAGAAACTCTATCGAAAAGGATTATTGAAGCTCTTCATACCAGGCTAATGGCAATTCACAAACAATCATTTGAAGGAATTCGAAGAAATGGCATACTCAGCTTGGAAAGGAAACTACGGTTATAGGGCAATTCGTCAAATGGAAGGAACATTCCAATTGACACCAAGGATATAACCTAGTGGCTGAGCGTGCTGTCAAGAACTTGAGCATTTCCATATTCATCAAGGTTTTACCAACATCTGTGCCAAGGATCCTGGCAACACATCATACTACCATGAAGAACGGTGATGGAGGATGCCGGTGCAAAGGAGGACATCACTTTCTCTGATTTTTCCTTAGCAATGCCAAAGAAGCAAATCTTGATGATCGACCGAGAGACATTTAGCACTCCGCTTCTAATGTTCTCCTTGATGTACTAGGTACCATGGTAAATGCTTAAAACATCAACATGGCCATCAAGTAAAGGTCGGACTTCGGAAGCACAAAAATCCATAAGGAACAACTTGTGGAATAAGTCATACCAAATCCTCATGGAGAAAATGGTCGAATTGCTCATTCAAGATACTATAATAATAGATCTTCCGGCTAGGTGTGTCGGCCAGAACATCAACCTTTTTGGGACCTACATCATAGATCTTGGAAATGTTCCAACCATCATATCTACCTGAGATTCAGATCTGGTTGGTAACAGGACATTTCAGACAACATGTCTGGAAAAGAAAATTTGCAACACAAACCGAAGAGATGACGTTGCGAGATTCTCAGGAAAATGAACTACGATAGCATGTTCCAAAACATTAGCTGGTTCTGCTACAAACCTGTGAACATGATGTCTAAGGCAAGCATGACCACGTAGTAGTCTTATAAATAAAACACTACCGAGTTCAGGTGGGGAACCATCATCGAGGATAACGAAGTCCTAACATAAGTCATGATTAGCTCTTATGAAGGAACTTCTTGTCCTTGAACAAATCAGTTAGTGGCTTGGTGTGCTATGGAATACAGGTGGAGTGGAGGTAATTAATCTACCAAAGCATAGTATACCTTGCACATGCATGACTGACTTGGGATGGTACCAAAGGAAACAAAACAATCTTTCTCGAACTCATGGCGGCAACTTGCACCAAATGCACATGAATTCGAGGAAGTCACTTCTTCCATCCAACATATGCCTCATGAACGGAACATGAAGATAATGCTTATAGAAGTTTCCAACACCAGCTAGATGTTCAACACGAATCATGGTGGAGACAAAATGCCGCTGATGGGCTCAACAGCAACTCATTGGAATTTCCATATCACTGGACTTCCACCATCATGTGAACAATGTGATAGTATTGGTCAGACCAAAAGATGTAATGGTGTATGCTCGAGGAATTAACCACGAGTAAGACAACATTATGAATATCGTTGGTTCTAACTTGATTTGATGATGGCCCACACTCAAATCAAGGTTTGGGCAAGACGATAGGTTCAACAACTGATCACGAGGACCAATCGATGAAGAAATCATCTTTCTACAACAAACACAAGATATCCCTTTGGAAATGAACTAAGTTAGGCAAGCTTTTATCTTCCAACTCTCCAAGTTGCTATTCAGCTTAACCAACTAGATCAGGGGTATCCAACACAGATTCTTGGAGAAGGGGTGGTTTATAAGAAAACCAACTTGATCACGAGCTCAACATAACAGTCAGGGGATAACCTGGTAACACTTCCGAGAAGATATTCGGAAAATCACGAACCACTGGTATATTACTAAGCTCGAGATCAATTTTGCTTCTCAGGGCAAGACGATGTGATCAAGAGAGTGATGGATTGACACAATCCTATCTCATTAATCGAGGAGTGCACCAGGGAAAATGGACTAGGTAGCACGATCAATCTTAGAATGATGATTCAATAATCAACACGCTAAGAATGAGGTTATTATCCATTTAACTACCAAGCAATAGAGTTGCTAGGAGTATAGATTTCATACATCACGATTCACTGGTCGGCGTTCCAGTTATAATAACACGGGAACCAAGGAATGAATATCGATGGCGATAAGTATCACTGTATTAAGAATTCATAAGAGGTGGTGCAATTCTCATGACACGGGTGGTGCAATTCTCATCATACTCTTGACATAAAGATGGTAACACTCCAAGGTAGAGCAGAGCAGAAGCTGGATTGGCATTTTGATCTGTGGAATACAACTGCTTTGACCCAATCCTAGAAATGGATGAGGTACTAGAGTTTGTTTCTCCTAGTCATTCCAGAATAGAATGGCTTGACGGACCACAAGAGTAGTGGGCATCGAGGAACATGAAAGCATAACTACTCCTGACTACCAATTGATAGACGAGGGCCAGAAAACAACTAAAGAGGGACAACTCAAAGGAACATATTTTTTCTGAGTTGTGGATGCATAGATTAGTATGTCGAGCGAAGCTCAACATTTCTTCCAGATAACCCATGCGGAAAGGGTAGAACTGGCAGATTCACAATATAGAATGGAGAACTCATCATGAGCACTCTGGTCATGACCTTTTGGCTCAAAAGAACTTCTGCCAAGAATGGTTCATGGTAATTGGAAGAAGGATGTACCACGAACCTCGAGGACTATCGCAAGGTTACTAATATCCTAAAGGAACTAGCAACACTATCAACATGAGGTAAGTAGGGTGAATCTTGGGCTCAAGAGCCCAGGAATAGAATACCTAGCAACTAAATGGCATCACGGGATGCTCTCGAGATTGATGGCCAAAATCATCACACTGGGACACAAATCATGGCTAGATTACTAGATGATCCCCTAAGACACCTAGGGTCATAATAATAACTCCAACATATATGTCGAGGCAATAAATTACCTCAACTCAGCAATTAGTGTGATCAGCCTGGCCCAAAGGAACATCAAAACCAGAGGGAAATGATTGCAAGTGCATCAGATTGTTTAGAAACCTGGGATGACTCGGACAGCATAACAGCTGTAAATGCTCAAAAATATTGGAGACATGCTACAAAAATGGTGGCATAGCCACTCGAACATCATAACAACAAGGTTCTGAGATCAACTATGAATACACGGAGACAATAGAAACTGGACTGAGGCTTGGATCCAACAATCCTATAAGTCTACGGATTAGTAACACGTGATCCTGATAGAAGAAGGAGAGAGCCTAGTTCCTTAACCCCCATAGAAAAGAAGAGGCCGACTCAGATAAGAAGGCATAAGGTATAAGGAGTAAAAAGAGCCTTACGTTCCATCCCACAATCAATTCCCCTAGATATAACTAAAGCATTTCTAGACTCAACTTCGACCAGTTTGGCTTGGTAATCCTACAGGCAGTCAAGCTCTGATACCAAAGCTATCAGGACCCCGACTCAATGCCACATCGATCTAGCATGTAACTCCTCATATCACTTTGCGGCCTCACGCACGGTATTCCCACGGGTGTCGCCTTACCTTTGCCCGGGACCGTTTGCGCCTTTTGGCACACATATATGATAGTGTCGCTAGCATCCATATGATAAAGAGCCCGGGCTGACATGGCTAGTCATAAACCCAAAGCGGCACAAACTTACAGGGACAGGCATCCATGACCCAGCATCGAACGTGTCGGTCATCAGCGAGTGGATCCAGGCTGTAGCATTGGGCTAGCAGGACTCCGGTGAACCGGGCTGTAGCAGGCTAACAGGACTCCGATATTCATCGCGTGACATTTCCCCGAAGGGACAGACACAGGAACGAAGAAGGACACATGCCGGCCAGCCTAAGTGTTCTGAAGCAGTAGCAAGCTACCATGGCTCAGTGGAAGCACTAGGAGACATTTCCCGGTAAGAGAGGCTACTAAGGATAAACAACTAGATAGTCAGATCCCACACATACCAAGCATTTCAATAACATACACACAATATGCTCGATATGTGCAAATACAACATGGAATCACAACATGACTCTACAACTAAAGTATTTTATTCAATAGGCTCCGAGGAGCGAGATATTACAAAGATGGGTCTCACGACCCAACATTCAGAGCATACAAGTCAAAGCACAAGCGGAAGCTTAACATGTCTGAGTACAGACATCTACAAATGAAAAAGGCTGAGAAGCCTGACTATCTACCAGATCCTGTCGGGGGCACAAGATCGTAGCTGAGGTAACAAGCTAAACGTCGAAGTCCATGCGAAACTACTAGCGAGACTGAAGTCTCTCTGCAAAAACATAAAATAGGCAAACGTGAGTACAAATGTACCCAGCAAGACTTACATTAGAACTATCTACATATGCATCGGTATCAACAAAGGGGGTGGTGGAGTTTAACTGCAGCAAGCCAGCTTTGACTCAGTGGCTATCCTAAACTACGACTGCAAGTAACTCTTTTGAGGTGGCGCACATGAGTCCACATATTCACCATATCAATACACCACTATGGATCCGCTCCCGTCTCCCTACGAGAACGCCATCCATAGCACTCACGCTTATCTTGCGTATTTTAGAGTATCCACTTTCACTTGTCTATGAACTGTACAGGCAACCCAGAAGTCCTTTTCCGCGGACACGGCTATTCGAATAGATCATATTAACCCTGCAGGGGTGTACTTCTTCACACACGCTCTCGCCACTTACCGCCATGTACACCTCGTGTATCTCGGCAACCTTCAAGCGGAAGCCTGGCAAGGGAGTCGGCCACGACCTGACTAACCACACAAGTCTCTAGTCCAGGTTTATCGCCTATTCGGGTTCCATCCGCAAGGAGATCCGGCCGGGGTGTCGCTCACGGCCCCAAACGATGTGTGCAGGGTTCCCAAGCCCACCAACCAGGTGCCACTTGGTACACCGGGCCACTGTGCCTAGTCTGTCCCAAGCCCACCTGTACCGGGTGCCACTTGGTAGACTACTAACACTACCTACAAACACCAGAAACTAGTTGCAACTCCTGGACAGAGATCAGGTTGATTAATAAGCCGAGAGAGCTTGGAGCGCCCGGAGCCCAATGTGTGGTAGTAACTGTTCATGGATCACAAACACAGAACTCAGTTCCTGAGGACGGCTACAATGAGACAACCCACCATGTACTCCTACATGGCCTCTCACCGCTACCTTTACCAAATCATGTTCACACACTTAGCTCGCACACAGTAGGACATGTTCACACACCTCCAATTCATCCCCGATGAAGCAGACCTGACTCAAGTCTAAGCAGTAGCAGGCATGACAACAAGCATGAATGAGTAGGCACATCAGGGCTCAAACAACTCCTACTCATGCTAGTGGGTTTCATCTATTTACTATGGCAATGACAGGTCATGCAGAGGAAAGGGGTTCAACTACCGCAGCAAGTTACAGTTGTATCATTGTTGTCCTAATGCAGTAAAATAGAGCAGGAGTGAGAGAGTGGGATTATATCGGAATGAACAAGGGGGTTTTGCTTGCCTGGCACTTCTGAAGATAGTATAGTTCTTCATTGGTGTCATCGAACTCATCGTCGGAACACGTCTACCGAGAGGGAACAACCACCAACAAACAAAGAAGAAACACAATCAATGCAATGCACAATATGATGCATGATCATGACATGGCAATATGCTGTGATTTGGGCTAATGCAGCTAAGAACAGAAAGGTTTGATCTTATTTGAACCAAAGAGTCAAATTCAAACTAAAACTATGAATTCATAAAGTGCATTATCATGTTTTGATATGAACAGCAAGGTTAAGTTGCTTAAACATGCATGAAACCAGTGCAGACGGATAGATTGAATTTTTCTGATCATTTTTTATATATAACTTGTTTCATTTGGAGCTACGGTTGAATTTCTATGAATTTTAGAAGTTTGGGATATTTTCTGAAATAAATAAATCATTTTGATTTATTTTAATTCCAGAAAATACTTACTGCGTCAGCATGACGTAAGGCTGAGGTTAGCAGGTCAACGGGTGGCCCAAGTCAAACTGACCAGGCTCCACGTGTTAGTGGTTAACTAAACTAACTAAATTTAGTTAGTCTTAACCTATGTTAGTTAGCAAGGCGGGGCCCCACCTGTCATTGACCTACGGGAGGTCAAACAGGGGTCAAACCGGGTCAAACTCGCCGGAGTTGACCCGGGGCTCGTCGCCGGCAGGGCCAGGGACGGCGGAGAGGTGCGAGTTTTCCTCCTCCGACGGCCAAAACGACGGCCGAGAGCGGCTACGTGGAGCTGGAGCTCGCGCGCGTCAAGTGGTGGCGGTGGGAGGTGCTCGGGTGGCCGGACGATGACAGCATCGAGGTCAGCGGCGACTGGAGCTCGGGCATCGATGGATTCGTCGCTACGTTGAGCAAGGCGTGCGTTGCATGGCATCTACGGCGGCTGCACGTGCTAACAAGGCTATTGGGCATGCTAGCATGACCAAAGGGTCACCGGACTGACGCCGGCGACGAGCTCGGGTGGAGGTGAGCTTCGGCCTCGATGAACACGACGGCTACGGTGTGCAAAAGGACGAGGCGTTAGGGGGGAAATGACCGGAGGCTCACAGCGCGTCGATTGAAGTACTCGTCGGGCTCGGGGAAGGCCTGCAGACGACGGAGCGACGACAGCGATCGCCGGAGTCCGAGGAAGAAGACGGAGCCGATGGCGACGTTGTAGGGTCTCCCGCGGGGCATGGCTCGGTGAGGAGGAAGAGGGGTCTAGGCGGAGCCTCTGAGAGCATCGGCGAGGTGAGGCAGCGGCGCTGGGGACGGCAGCGGCGCTGGGGACGGCAGCGGCGAGCGACGGCGACGGGGGCGCTCGGGTCAGGCGAGAGGGCGAGGGAGAGGACGAACAGAGGGGGGGAGCGAACATGAATGCTCTGGGGTCCGCGTGGCGCACCTAGCGACGTCCAGGAGCAAGCGGCAAGCATGAGGTGGCCGGCGCATGTGCGCGCGCGTCGGGCACACGCCCTCCTGCCTACTGGCAGGAGGTTGAAGACGGTGGCGGTCGAGGTGGGCTGGGCCGCACAGTGCTGGACCAGCACAGGAGCTGGGCCGGCTCTGGTGGGCTGCAGAGGTAAGCACTTCTCTCTCTCTCTCTCATTTGTTTCTGTTTTCTATTTTGTTTTTCTGTTTTGGTCTAGTAATAATGCTAAACCATTTCATAAAATCCTGGAAATAATTATGGGTGCTTTCTGAATTATTCCAGTGACCCTTAACAATCTCCAACATTTTTGGAGCATCTAAAATATATATAGCATTTAAATAGCCCCAATTCAAATATGTTTGAATTAATTCAAAGCCCAAATATGTCCTGCAAAAATGTAAACCATCTTTGGTAGATGCTTCCACCTCAAACCAGAAATGTTGAACATTTTTAAAGGGCATTTTGAGTTCAATGGAAAAGATTTTATTTTGACCCTAGTTGAATTCATTTGGTGCTAGGGTTTGAGAATCCCCATTTCATAGTTAAATGAAATTTAGACATGATGACATGATGATCATGCAAGAACAAGCAAAGGCTAAGCTAGGGCTGTGACATGAAACTTCAGATCAAGTTGCTACCAAACCTCTTTGGTCTTCCAGAGTAAGATCCGCACCAGAGTGGTGCGGTAATCATGTTCTGAAAGTCATGTTACTTGACCATGATAAACCTACAAACTATGAGGAAGCGATGATGAGCCCAGATTCCGCGAAATGGCTTGAGGCCATAAAATCTGAGATATGATCCATGTATGAGAACAAAGTATGGACTTTGATTGACTTGCTCGATGATCAGCAAGTCATGTTAAATAAATGGATCTTGAAGAGGTAGACGGACACTGATAGTAGTGTTACTATCTACAAAGCTCGACTTGTCGTAAAAAGGTTTTTGACAAGTTCAAGGTGTTGACTACAATGAGATTTTCTCAACTGTAGCGATGCTTAAGTCTGTCCGAATCATGTTAGCAATTGCCACAATTTATGAAATCTGGCAAATGGATGTCAAAACTGCATTCCTTAATGGTTTTCTTAAAGAAGAGTTGTATATGATGCAACCAGAAGGTTTTATCAATCCTAAAGGTGCTAACAAAATATGCAAGCTCCAGCTATCCATCTATGGACTGGTGCAAGCATCTCGGAGTTGGAATATACGCTTTGATAAGTTGATCAAAGCATATAGTTTTATACAGACTTGCGGTGAAGCCTGTATTTACAAGAAAGTGAGTGGGAGCACTACAACATTTCTGATAAGTATATGTGAATGACATATTGTTCAGAAAAATGTAGAATTATTCTGCAAAGCATAAAGGAGTGTTTGAAAGAAGTTTTTTCAAAGAAAGACCTCGGCAAAGCTACTTACATATTGAGCATCAAGATCTATTGAGATAGATCACGACGCTTGATAAGATTTTCAATGAGTACATACCTTGATAAATTTTTGAAATAGTTCAAAATGGAACAGTCAAAGAAGGAGTTCTTGCCTGTGATGCAAATGTATGAAGTTGAGTAAGACTCAAGACCCGACCATGGCAGAAAACAGAAAGAGAATGAAAAGTCATTCCCTATGCCTCAGTCATTGCCTCAGACCTATTGTATACCTTGCTCTGAGTTTGACAAAGGAATACAATTTTGATCTAAGAGTAGATCACTGGACAGAGGTCAAGAATATCCTTAGTGAGGACTAAGGAGATGTTTCTCGATTATGGAGGTGATAAAAGAGCCCCGTCGTAAAAAGTTACAATGATGCAAGCTTTTACACCAATCCAGATGACTCTAAGTCTCAATCTGGATACATATTGAAAGTGGGAGCAATTAGCTAGAGTAGCTCCGTGCAGAGCATTGTGGACATAGAATATTTGCAAAATACATACGGCTCTGAATGTGACAGACCCGTTGATTAAACTTCTCTCACGAGCAAAACATGATCATACCTTAGTACTCTTTGGGTGTTAATCACATAGCGATGTGAACTAGATTATTGACTCTAGTAAACCCTTTGGGTATTGATCACATAACAATGTGAACTATGGGTATTAATCACATACAGATGTGAATATTGGTGTTAAATCACATGGCGATGTGAACTGGATTATTGACTCTAGTGCAAGTGGGAGACTGAAGAAAATATGCCCTAGAGGCAATAATAAAGTTATTATTTATTTCCTTATATCATGATAAATGTTTATTATTCATGCTAGAATTAATATAACCGGAAACATAATACATGTGTGAATACATAGACAAACATAGTGTTACTAGTATGCTTCTACTTGACTAGCTCGTTAATCAAAGATGGTTAAGTTTCCTAACCATAGACATGAGTTGTCATTTGACTAACGGGATCACATCATTAGGAGAATGATGTGATTGACTTGACCCATTCCGTTAGCTTAGCACTTGATCGTTTAGTATGTTGCTATTGCTTTCTTCATGACTTATACATGTTCCTATGACTATGAGATTATGCAACTCGCGTTTACCGGAGGAACACTTTGTGTGCTATCAAACGTCACAACGTAACTGGGTGATTATAAAGGAGCTCTACAGGTGTCTCCAAAGGTACATGTTGGGTTGGCGTATTTTAAGATTAGGATTTGTCACTCCGATTATCGGAGAGGTATCTCTGGGCCCTCTCGGTAATGCACATCACTATAAGCCTTGCAAGCAATGTAGCTAATGAGTTAGTTACGGAATAATGCATTACGCAATGAGTAAAGAGACTTGCCGGTAATGAGATTGAACTAGGTATTGGATACCGACGATCGAATCTCGGGCAAGTAACATACCGATGACAAAGGGAACAACGTATGTTGTTATGCGGTTTGACCGATAAAGATCTTCGTAGAATATGTGGGAGCCAATATGAGCATCCAGGTTTTGCTATTGGTTATTGACCGGAAACGTGTCTCGGTCATGTCTACATTGTTCTCGAACCCGTAGGGTCCGCACGCTTAACGTTTCGATGATAGTTATATTATGAGTTTATGAGTTTTGATGTACCTAAGGAGTTCGAAGTCCCGGATGAGATCGGGGAAATGACGAGGAGTCTCGAAATGGTCGAGACGTAAAGATCGATATATTGGACGACTATATTCGGAGTTCGGAAAGGTTCCGAGTGATTCGGGTATTTTTCGGAGTACCGGCGAGTTACGGGAATTCGCCGGGGAGTATATGGGCCTTATTGGGCCATACGGGAATAGAGGAGAGAGGCCAAAAGGAAGGAGGCC
>NC_041391.1:549566147-549688416 GCF_002162155.2 Triticum dicoccoides
AGCCCCCTTTTCCTTCTTCCTCTCCCCCTCTTTCCCCTTCTCCTACTCCAACAAGGAAGGAGGGAGTCCTACTCCCGGTGAGAGTAGGACTCCCCTTGGCGCGCTCCCTCCTAGGCCGGCCGCCCCCTCCCCCCTTGCTCCTTTATATACGGGGGCAGGGGGCACCTCTAGGCACAACAACACAAGTTGATCTTCGTGATCGTTCCTTAGCCGTGTGCGGTGCCCCCTCCACCATATTCCACCTCGGTCATATCGTTGCGGTGCTTAGGCGAAGCCCTGCGTCGGTAGAACATCATCATCGTCACCATGCCGTCGTGCTGACGGAACTCATCCCCGACACCCTGCTGGATCGGAGTCCGGGGATCGTCATCGAGCTGAACGTGTGCTGAACTCAGAGGTGTCGTACGTTCGGTACTCGGATTGGTCAGATCGTGAAGACGTATGACTACCTCAACCGCGTTGTCATAACGCTTCCGCTTACGTTCTACGAGGGTACGTGGACAACACTCTCCCCTCTCGTTGCTATGCATCACCATGATCTTGCGTGTGCGTAGGAATTTTTTTTGAAATTGCTACGTTCCCCAACAGAGGAGGAGGGAGGGGCGATAGGAGGAGGGCGGCCGGAGGAGGGGGGAGGAGGGAGTACCTTGGCAAAGAGCAGCGCGGCGACGGCGGACGACGGGTTCGGCGCGGGCGAGAGAGCGAGTGAGAGGGAGAGTGAATGAGAGAGGATGCAGTGAACTGCTCGAGATAAGGTAAGTAAGTAGTAGCGTGTTTCAGAGATACGCGCTACTGCTAAGGGACGTAGCAGTAGCGCTGGTCAGGCATACGCGCTACTGCTAAGTAGGGCTAGCCATCTGCGCCCAGTACAAGTTTAGCAGTAGCGCGCTTTAGCCGAACGCGCTACTGCTAAATTAGTAGCAGTAGCGCGGTCTAGTTAAAACCGCTACTACTAACTAGCAGTAGCGCCCTATTTTGTCCAGCGCTACTGCTAAGCTGTTGTGTATAAGGTTTTCCCTAGTAGTGCACGTATATAGTCTAGCTGTCCGAGGACCCCTTAATCCAGGACTCCCTCAGTGAGCAACCTTGATTCGACTTTCATTGGTTAATCGGCATTGTCCATATATGTGTGGTGTTTCATCTTATGTAGTGTTCTGAATTCGAGAAAGTGAGAATGCCTGAAGCCAAAACCATGAACATACAAGTTTTCTATTTCTTGAAGACACTATTTTAGATTACCAATTTATTCTTGCGATGTGGCCTTTGAAGACTACATCACTATGACGCTACAATTGTGAATGACAATGGAGAAACCAATTGTCATGACGTCAATGGTGTCACATCTTAGGTTAGTATCGATGTCACAAAATGATAATTTGTATGCAACGGTGTGTTTTCATCTTGTGAGCTGACTTGTTT
Organism: Triticum dicoccoides; assembly: GCF_002162155.2. NCBI lineage: Eukaryota > Viridiplantae > Streptophyta > Magnoliopsida > Poales > Poaceae > Triticum > Triticum dicoccoides. The sequence continues at coordinate 549,567,567 of NC_041391.1, forward strand.
GTCTATTTTCTAGCTTGACGGCCTTTGCATAATGGCACAACTTTGCGCATAGTTGGTGTTAAATACGAAAGTAGAGGAGTTTTTCTTTTCTCCAAACGGTTTTAGAACATCCAAATGAGTTAACCTTTTTTGAGGGAAAATGTCAACGGCTTGATAATTCCAAAATAGTATTTCAGGAAAAAGGCTGAGATTGCTACCGCTTCAAAATACGTTGTATATTATGTTTCGCTTGGATGGGTTTTTGACCAATAAATACCCTATTACCTATTAGTATGTATATGTGATGTAAAGTTGATGCCATTAGATTCCTATTCCAAAGTACTTGTTTGTCTTTTTTTCGCGAAGATACTTGTTTGTCATTATGATTGTGTATGACAAATATTATATACTAATAGTGTAATTGTTGATCAAAGATTTGTCCAAAAGAGAACTTATACACAACATAATTTGGAATGGACGGATTATATGTCAGGTGATAACTTTTCTTTTTTGAGAAATTGGCAGGTGATAACTAGACATGACGGCCAAACCTGATGCTTAAATTTGCCCCCTACCTCGCTTATGGGCTTCAAAATTAAATTGTCACTTATCATGAATAAAATGACTTCCTGCAAAGCTAGGCGACGTTTAAATAACTCCTCTATGATCACTCCATAGTCCCATATATTATTCGCGTGGATGTCGTTCACCACCGAAAGACAATCAGTAACCACCACAATCTTCGGAAAGATGATCTTGGCGTATATATATGTTAACGGTTTTTCTTTATCTCAGCTAAGTACAATGTATGGTTTATGGGTGTAGCATGCAAAGCAACCAGCCACCACCATGTGCATTAGTTTAAGTGTTGATTTTATCATACTTAATCGTTGCTTACCTTATTATAAGTCTCCGGCTTATGATCATGCAGCACGTCTAGCATGCGAGGACCACCGGCGCTTGGTTCATTGCATCCCGTGCATCAGTTATTCAAAATTAGTGCTGCGTGGAGCTTTACAGACGTTTAGTTTAGGTGGTGTTTGTTTCTCTAGTCCTATGACTTTTTCTAGTCCCACACTTCATGCTACGACAATCTCGCAGCCATTCTCTGTTCTCAACGCTATGGTTGCGAACCATAGTTGCTTAGCATGTACCTGGATTATGGACTAATCAAACCTTTAATTAATCTTTCTCAAACCTCTACGCTCCATGAACGTTGTACCTGAAACCCTTCGTTTATTTTCAATCAGTTTTCTGTTCCGGACAAAAGTGGCTTCTTGACGTCATGTTGAAGTCAAATTTTGCATCAAAAGTCAACCTCAATAGAGCAGAGCTAACACCCTGACTTCCTGCCCATGATTTCTTCTATATAAAGCGCGACCCTTGAGAGACATTCCCTCCACACAAAAAAGCACATTCTTCAGCTCCCTACTAATCAAGAGCAACGAGAGCCAATAAGCCAAACACCTGCATCTGCATTACTTTCTTCTTGTCCCCACAATGGCGAACGCCGCCCTTCTTCTCCTCATCACTGTGCTGGCCACTACCAGCGGCATCACTTCAGCCACGGCCGGCCGCAGCGGAACCCAGCAGCCGGCGGCAAGGAGAAGTCGTTTTCTGCTTGTTGGTGGCGCTGCACACCTGCCTTTGCCAACCTACGACTGCTCGAAGAAGTTGATCGAAGCATGCCTCGCGACGGGGACGACGTGCTGCAGCGGCCAGTGCGTGGACACCGTCGCCAGCGCCCAGCACTGCGGCGGTTGCAACAAGGCGTGCAAGCACGGCCGGACGTGTTGTGGCGGGCGCTGCGTGGATCTGCTCTCCGACAAGAAGAACTGTGGCACTTGCTCTAACCAATGCAGCAACAAGTGCGGCTACGGCTTCTGCGACTACGCGCAGTAACCTGAGTTCAACACTACTGTTTGCCGTCGAAAGTCGTACAGACTGCTGAAGATCTGCACTACATATATTTGTATATGTGCATGCGCATGCAGAGGCAAAGAGAGGCATTGAACTACAGGTTACCAACCTATTGATTTACTATATTTATTATTGACAGCCCTTGTAGTACGGCATGAAATAGTGGTATAATTGATATTGTTGCTGTTGTAGCAGTGGTGTCCGCTAGTAATGTTGTTGATATAAACAAACAATATTGTCGTGTCAGTTTATCTACTCATGAACCATTAAATAATTTGCGATTGTGATTAATTAGTGATTTGTTATCCATCCTACAAGTTTGTGAGTGCGGAACCCGCAGTTTAATCGATCCTTGCGATGAAATTACATTTACTTCGAAAGAGAATGTACATGCATAAATGATTAAAAAAATTGCGACAAGTCCAAAACAATATATATCAAAACTAATTCGCTAACTTTACAAGACCACCTTTGAAAGTAGAAAATAAACATGGGTCCTAAGTATATCAACATTGTCCTCCTCCTGCCACGTCGGCGGTGTCTAAGCAATGTTCGACGACGTCTCTCAATATCTGAAACACCCATACCTTGGCATCGAGGGTGTTTCTGAGATCCACGGATATTATCACTTGCAAATTCCATATACTCCTAAAAATTAAAGATAGAAGAATAGGAAAAAACCACTTTTTCCATCAAAATAAAATAACGTAAGGCAAGCGTTTAAGTTGCCATGATAAAGCCAGACCTAGACTTTGGTTACCAAATGGCTCGAGGCTGGGCTTCGTAGTTAACATGGATATTGGAATATACCGTACTATTATTCTATGAGGTTTCTGATCACAATTGGAATTTATATTTTGAAATAGTTTGGAATTCTTGCAGCTGGTCGGTAGCCATAAGGCAGCCACATAGTTATCAACAAGTATGTTGATAATAGTTAGGCTAACTAGAAATTAAAGCCCCATATAAAACCTTGATCCAACTTATTCTTGCGATGTTGCCATTGAAGACTACGGTGCTGTTTGGATGGAGGCCTATCAGGCAGCTTCTCAGTTAGGCATAGATCGCAGCCTCGGGCCTACAAAATGGATGCCTGAGATTCGTGCCTGACTCAGGCTGGTTTTGTGGAAGCGAAGAAATAGCCCCTACATCACTATGATGTTACAATTGTGAATGACAACGGAGACACCAATTGTCATGACGTCAATGGTGTCCCATCTTAGGTTAGTATTAGTGTCGAAAATGGCAATTTGTATGCAATGGTGTGTTTTCATCTTGTGAGCTGACTTGTTAGTCTGTTTCCTAGTTTGACAACCTTTGTATAATGGCGCAGTTTTACGCATAGTTAGTGCAAATGCCAAAGTAAAGGAGTTTTCTTTTCTCCAAACGGTTTTAGAACATCCAAATGAATTAGCCCTTATAATCCTAAAATGGTATTTCAAGAACAAGGCCGATATTGCCACGACTTCAAAATACGATGCATATTGGGTTTCATTAGGACGAGTTTGTGATAAATAGATACCCTATTGTCTATTAGTATGTATTTTATGTCACATAAAGTTGATGCCATTAGATCCGTATTCCAAAGTACTTGTTTGTGATTATGATTGTGTATCACACCCGTTATATACTACTCCCTCTGTAAACTAATATAAGATCTTTTAGATCACTACTTTAGATCAACAAAAGGAGTAAGAAAAAACTTAAAAGATTCAATCTTTTAGATTAGTACTTTAGTGATCTAAAAGATCTTATATTAGTTTGCAGAGAGAGTAATAGTGTAATTGTTGTGTCCCAAAGAGACTTTATACACAAGAAAATTTTGAATAGAGGGCTTCAAAATTAAATTGTCACTTGTCATGAATAAAAACGACTTCCTGCAAAGCAAGTTCACATTCATTTAACTCCTTGATTATCACTCCATAGTCCCATATATTATTTGCATGGATGTTGTCCCATAAAGACACTCCGTAGCCACCACAATCTTGTGAAGGATGACCTTGGAGTATATTTATGCTTACAATATTTCTTTATGTCAGCTAAGTACAATGTATCTCTTATGTAATTTGTTTTTGACGGGCGTTTTTGTAATCTATCAAAGGATGACTTGATTGTCTTTGCTCTTCTGCATAATTTGAGGGTGTAGCATCTAAAGCCACCACCATGTGCATTAGTTTAAGTGTTGATTTTATCATACTTAATCGTTGCTTACCCCACCCGCAAAAAAAAAATTCGTTGCTTATGTTCACTCATCACGTCTAGCATGCGAGGACTGCCGGCGCTTGGTTCATTGCATCACGTGCATTAGTTATTCGAAATTAGTGCTACGTGGAGCTTTACTGACGTTTACTGTAGTTACACGTCGTGGTATGACAATTTCACAGCCATTCTGTCTTTTCAACACTATTGTTGCGGGTTGCTTAGCATGTACCTGGACTATGGATTGATCAACCTCTAATTAATCTTTCTCAAACCTTTACACTCCATGTGAACGTTGTACCTGAAACCATTCGTTTATTTTCAATTATTTTTGTTCTGGACAAAAGAGGCTTCTTGGTGTCATCTTGAAGTTGAATTTGCATCGAAAGTCAACCTCGGGAGAGCAGAGCTAACCCCGCTGACTTTCCTTCCCATGCTCTCTTCTATATAAAGTGTGATGCTTCAAACTTCAGAGGTATCCCCCTTCCCACCCACATACAAGCACACCCTTGAGGTCCTTGCTAACTACTAAGAGCAAGTAGCCGATAAGCCAAACAATTGCACCACTTCTCCTTGTTTCCGCAATGGTGAACGCTGCCCTGCTTCTCCTCATCACGGTGCTGGTCACCGCCGATGGCATTACCGCAGCCACGGCCGGCGCCAGCGCGAGCCTGCAGCCGGCGGCAAGGAGGAGTCGTTTCCTGCTAGTTGGCGGCGCTGGCCTCCCGCCTCTACCGGCGTACGAGTGCTCGAAGAAGTCAGCCGAAGCATGCCTCGCGACGGGGAAGGCGTGCTGCAGCGGTCAGTGCGTGGACACCGTCGCCAGCGCCCAGCACTGCGGCGGCTGCAACAAGGCGTGCAAGCACGGCCGGACGTGCTGTGGCGGCCGCTGCGTGGATCTGCTCTCCGACAAGAAGAACTGCGGCATCTTCTCTAACAAGTGCGACAACAAGTAGGTTTCTGTGACTACGCGCAGTAATTAATCAAGTTTCCGCCGTTCGACAGGCGTAGAACTCGTACTTATATGAAGATCTGCACTACATACATAGCTATGTGCTCATTATTGATTATTCCATTTGATCTACGCGAAGATTATTTGTGCGGATTATTACTTTTGATTAATCAAATGATGTACTGGAGTAGCAGTTAGATGAGACATTTTTAGTTCTCGTCTAAATGAGAACTAGTAAATCTGCATAATTAAAGATTGGATTTTTTAAAAAACTATGATGATTTTTAAAGCAAATTGGGAAACTATACATCCTAATGCAGAAAAATCAAAAGTATCACCCCGTCGGCCTCCTGTTGGTTGAAGAGAGATTTTTCGGCCTACTGTAGGTCGAAGAGAGGCTTTTCAGTCAACCGTTGGCCAAAAAGGACTTTTCGGTCAACCGTTCGCCAAAAAGGACTTTTCGGCCAACAGTTGACAAAAGAGTCCCTCTTCAGCCAACACCTGCTCTACTGTTTCAGAAAATTCATATCAATTAGGATTTTTAGTATTTTAATTTGATTCTTTTTGCATTACATTAGAAATTTTATGAAGTTTCTGTAGATATCAAGTTTGAATAGATTTGAAAGTTTGAATTTGAATTTTTATGAATTTGTTCAAATCACTAGATTGCCTATAATTTGAGCTAGGAGTATTTTTTTCAGATGATTCTTTTTGCTAGGTTCTTTGTGACTTTGTTTATCAGTAGTAATTAATTGGCGAATTTTATAATTATTTAAAATTAGGTTTTTATGAAAACAGTTCTATTTTAGTGTTTTATAGGTTTTATGCTATTTCTTTTAATTTTAATTGCTTTAAATTGTTTTCTTTAGTTTTTTTTTGACATTTTCTTTTTTTCTGTTTAGTTATCAGTAACTATTTTATTTGTAGTATTTTTTTGTATTTTATTTATTTTATCCTACTAGAAAACTTGTTTTGAGCTTCATAGGAGTTTCTATTTAAAAGTGCCTTATAAATCCTGTACAACCATTCATGTTTTATACATGAAAAAAAAATATTTTTCCGCAATCTTTTTCCCTCCATTTTCTTTCCCGCCATTTTCTCCCACCATTCTCTCCCGCCACACTAAGGAGTGCTGCATCGACGGAGGATGACGATGATGCCTTCATGTGGAGTGTGAAACACTGTGTGAGAGAAGTCATAAGTGTGAAACACTCTTCGATGATGATGACGAAGCTGCAAACACTTATGACTTCTCTCAGACAGTGTTTCACACTCCACCAGCAGCACCGACACAGGAGACACAGACCATGTCAGACGATGTTATCTACGGTCGTGGACACCATGAGGCTCGTTTTATAAGTTGAGAAGTGAAGATGGTGAGAAAGAAGATGGAGGGAAAGAAGATGGCGGGAGAGAATGGCGGGAAAGAAAAATGGCGGGAGAGAATGGCGGGAAAGAAAATGGCGGGAGAGAATGGCAGGAAATAAAATGGCGGGAGAATATGGAGGGAGACAATGTCGGCAAATAAAATGACGGGAAAGAAAATGGCAGGAAAAAATGGTGGCAAAGAATGGTGGGAGAAAATGGCGGCAAATAATGGCGGGAGAAAATGGCGGCAAAGAAAATAGCGGGAGAAAATGGAGGGAAAGAATGACGGGAAAGAAAATGGAGGATAAAAGAAATAAAATACAAAAAAATACTACAAAAAAATATCTACTGATAACTTAACAGGAACTAAAATAATATGTCAAAAATAAAGAAAACAATTAAAAGCAATTAAAATTAAAAGAAATAGCACAAAACCTATAAAACACTACAACAGAACTGTTTTTGTAAAAACCTAATTTTAAATAATCCTAAAATTCACCAATTAATTACTACTGATAAACAAAGTCACAAAGAAACAGTAGCAAAAGAATCATCTAAAAAAATACTCCTAGCTCAAATTATAGGCAATCTAGTGATTTGAGCAAATTCATGAAAATTCAAATTCAAACTTTCAAATCTAGTCAAACTTGATATCTACAGAAACTTCATAAAATTTCTAATCTAATGCAAAAAGAATCAAATTAAAATACTAAAAATCCTAATTGATATGAATTTTCTAAAACAGTAGAGCACGTGTTGGCCGAAGAGGGACTCTTTGGCCAACTGTTGGCCGAAAAGTCATTTTTGGCCAATGGTTGACCGAAAAGTCCTTTTTGGCCAACGATTGGCCGAAATGTCCCTCTTCGGCCTATCATCCCTCTTCGGCCAACAGAAGGCCGATGGGGTGATACTTTTGATTTTTTTGCATTAGGGTGTATAGTTTTTGAATTTGTTATAAAAATCATCATAGTTTCAAAAAAATCTAAAGATTGCCCATCTAGTACGGCAGGAAAATATGGCAATTGCTATTGCTGCCTCCAAATATTACCCAGTGCTTAGTTGCTGAAAAACGCTATTGCTTGTTCAAAGGTCTAAAATATTGTAAAAGAAAACGACAACTAAGAAAAGTTGATAGATGTTTAAGGCATAAACCTTTTTTTATATAATGTCCTAAGGGCAATATTAAGTATCACGTGTCCTTACAAACGCATCCTTATAGAAAAAAAATTACATCCAAAACCGTGGGGGTGTTGAAGTCCTCCTCCTCCTACGTCCACCTAAGGCGCGTGTGTACATAGCTCGATGTCACCTTTGGGCCTCCGTACAAAGTTAATAGCCCATATATTGTAGTCATGACCATTGATGACGTAGTTCTCCCCCACACAACCTTGCAAACAATGAAAGTCGGTGTAGTGCATTGGTGTTATTGCGAGATCCAGGAATTCCAAAGAAAGGGTGCCAAATTCAGATATCTTATGTTCCAACTACTTCAAAAGTGAAGGTGAACTTCTTACAATGAGCCTGATATTCCCCTTATTAGAGCATATGAGCAATTCTTTCATTGCCAGTGCATGTAATCCAGGGATCTGAGCATAAGTGGCCACCCTCTTGCTTCCGAGTTCCAATAGTGTCATTAGCCTTGCGGTGTCTTCACAATTGGTTCTCCCAATTACTCTAATCCAAACACCTTAGCCACTATAGTAGCAAACTTGACCATGACTTTGAGATGTGCTCTCTGACATCCGAATGTACTCATCTCACAATTCTGCACTCAAGCCATAGGTAAGCATCCTCAATATAGTCATGCACTTCTGGTAACCAGAGAATCCAATGTTTCTAATCGCATCCTTCTTCAAGATGAAGTAGTCATCATATATAGGCCCGGACACCATTGTCGAGGCGGTCGAACACAGTTAGCCACATATGTAATCAATGACAAAAATAGGTCTCAAAATATTGTGTCGGAAACAAATTAGTCATACATCAGCATCATATGCACCTGTCAAGGGCAGAGCCAGCGCCCGGCTAACCTGGGCACTTGCCCTGTCTCACTAGCTACGTGACATACTATGATGGGACCATCATAAGTGGGCAAACTACTCATGGTAGTTTTACCCGGGTGTAGGTAGCTCTTCTTTTTTTGAGAAGATGGACAGTAGGTAGCTGGGCCAATGGGCTTTGGTTTCGATCCTCTGTCTGGTCAACAATGGGCTACGTTTTCTTTTTTGAGGGACAACAATGGGCTACGTAGATCTCAAAGAAAAACAATGGGCTACATACTGGGCTAATGGGAAAATTACTCCTCGTATGCTAGTTTTACCGGAGATAAGAAGGAAGTGATTGATGTATGCTATAACTACGTCGGTATTTCCCCAAAGAGGAAGGGATGATGCAGTATAGAGACGGTAGGTATTTCTCTCAGTGATGAGACCAAGGTTATCGAACCAGTAGGAGAACCTCCTAATACCACGTAAACAGCCCCTGCACACAAATAACAAATACTCGCAACCCGACGTGTTAAAGGGGTTCTCAATCCCTTTCGGGTACGGCGCCTCAAGTAGGCAAGATAACGTGAGATAATTATGGTAGATAGGATAAATAGATCGCGGAACAAATAAATTGCAGCAAGGTATGTTTATACTTTTAGTTTAATAGATCTGAAAATAAAAGAAAAGGAATATCAAACGAAGTCCAATTGACCTGAAAATTTATAGAGATTATTTTTGGACCAGAAGAAGCCCATGGAGCATCGGAGATGGACCAGAAGAGTCCAGAGTCCACCACGAGGGTGGAGGGCGCGCCCTACCCCCCTGGCACGCCCCCTACCTCGTGGCCGACTCGGGGACCCCCCCCCTGACTTGTTACCGACGCCAACACCTCTTATATATCCCCAAACTTCCAGAACAGAACCAAGATCGGGAGTTCCGCCGCCGCAAGCCTTTGTAGCCACGAAAAACCAATCGGGACCCTATTCCGGCACCCTGCCCAAGGGGCAATCCATCATCGGTGGTCATCTTCATCATCCCGGCACTCTCCATGACGAGGAGGGAGTAGCTCACCCTTGGGGCTGAGGGTATGTACCAGTAGCTATGTGTTTGATCTCTCTCTATCATGTTCTTGATTTGGCACGATCTTGATGTACCACAAGCTTTGCTATTATAGTTGGATCATATGATGTTTCTCCTCCTCTACCTTCTTGTAATGGATTGAGTTTTCCCTTTGAAGTTATCTTATTGGATTGAGTCTTTAAGGATTTGAGAACACTTGATGTATGTCTTGCATGTGCTTATCTGTGGTGACAATGGGATATTCACATGATCCACTTGATGTATGTTTTGGTGAACTTGCGGGTTATGTGACCTTGTGAACTTATGCATAGGGGTTGGCACACGTTTTCGTCTTGACTCTCCGGTATAAACTTTGGGGCACTCTTTGAAGTTCTTTGTGTTGGTTTGAATAGATGAATCTGATATTGTGTGATGTATATCGTATAATCAAACCTACAGATACTTGTGGTGAAATTAGAGTATCTAGGTGACATTAGGGTTTTGGTTGATGTGTGTCTTAAGGTATTATTTTAGTACGAACTCTAGGGTTGTTTGTGACACTTATAGGAATAGCCCAATAGATAGATCAGAAAGAATAACTTTGAGGTGGTTTCGTACCCTACAATAATCTCTTCATTTGTTCTCCGCTATTAGTGACTTTGGAGTGACTCTTTGTTGCATGTTGAGGGATTGTTATATGATCCAATTATGTTATCATTGCTGAGAGAACTTGCACTAGTGAAAGTATGAACCCTAGGCCTTGTTTCCAAGCATTGCAATACCGTTTTCGCTCACTTTTACCACTTGCTACCTTGCTGTTTTTATATTTTTAGATTACAAAAACCTATATCTACTATCCATATTACGCTTGTATCACCACCTCTTCGCCGAGCTAGTGCACCTATACAATTTACCATTGTATTGGGTGTGTTGGGGACACAAGAGACTCTTTTTTTATTTGGTTGCAGGGTTGTTTGAGAGAGATCGTCTTCATCCTATGCCTCCCATGGATTGATAAACCTTAGGTGATCCACTTGAGGAAAATTTGCTACTTTCCTACAAAACTCTGCGCTTGGAGGCCCAACATGATTCTACAAGAAGAAGGTTGCGTAGTAGACATCAATAGTTATCAAGCTAGACAACAGATAGTAGATGGATCCGAACTTGTGTGTCTCCAGGGCATCATCAGGAATTTCCTTGTACATGTGAGCCATGGAGTTGTGGTCCTTCCTAGGCTTGGCCTATACATCATTGTCATTCTCCTCTTCCTTTGGGGCATTGATCAACTTGGACCATTCTGAGATTGTTGATCGATACCTTGTACCTTCAGTCATCCAGACAATCTTTCCATCTGGGTAGAAGTGAGCAGTGGAATAGAATTGCATGATCATCTCATCATTCCACTTAGTCAACTTCTGACCAACAAACTTGTCAACTTCATTCATTCTGAAGCTCTCATGCACACCTGGGAAATAGTCCTCCTTGTCACCAATGTATTTCCAGTCAACCCATCTCATGTCACAGACTATGGGCTTCTTGTCCAACAAGACTGTCTCATAGAAATCATGTTGTTCTTTTGTGTGAAAGCGGTAGTCCACAGTAGTTCTCCTCCTGGTAGCACAGGCATCAGTCTGTCTCCAAAGTCTCAGACCTGCATCCTTTCTCACTTTCATATTTTCTGCCACAGGATGATCATCACTATGATCCGGAATCTTGGGCTTCAGCTTTCTGAGCACTAGTGGCTCATCATCTTCTTGAGCTTCAGTCACTGGGGCCTTGTTCTTCTCAGCAGCTGGGATGTTTCTTGTTCATCTCTTTGGTGCAGTTGTCTTGGGGGCTTGAGCTTGAGATGAAGGCTTGGGGGCAAACTTGGGCTTAGATGGAGCAGCCCCAGACCTTATGGCATCCCCCATAAGCTTTTGAGTCTTTGGTGGAGGTGCAACTGGCTCTTCCTCCTCTTCTTCATCAGAATCTCTCATCATAGAAGGTTTGCCAATCACTTTGGCAATGGTCTTTCTGACTCTCTCCTTCCTCTTCTTTCCTCCAACAGCCTCTTCTTTTCTTGGTTCAAGAGTGAACTCCATGGTTTCTTGAGTTGAGGCTCTGGCCTTTGACATTGAAACTCTCTTAGCAGGAGCCTTCTTCTTCATTCAAGGCTTTGTTGCAGCAGAAGCAGCATACTCTTTCTTGAGCACTTTCTTGGAGGTCACTTCCTCCTCAATGACAAAGTCCTCATCCTCGGAATCAAATGTTCTCTTCTTCTTTGTCCTGGTTGCTTCTTTTGGCAAGTCGCTGGGAGTGCTTCTTCTACCCTCATCATAACTGCTTGAGGGACTAGTGCCCTCACTGAGGTTGACTTGCTCCTCAGACTTGTTCTGGCTATCACTGCCCTCTGACATTGCTGAAATTGACCCTGTGAATAGTTGGGTATAGAAATAGTGGATGAGCATCACAAAGTATAGCTTGTTTTGCAAAAATATTGAGTCAAAAACTTAATTTTAGTTTTCTGCAGAAAGCATTTTGGAGCTACCGATTTGACAAACTCGGTGACACCGAAGCACTAACAGAGTCTAAACACACAGTTCCTGTCAGACCAAAATGTAGTTCGGTGACTCCGAGATGCTAGGGTTTCACAGAGAAAGTGATTTTGGTCGCACCGATTAGTACACTTCGATCAGACCGAGTTGTACTTGTGCAATGGCCGGGGCCAATCGATGTGACCGAGATCCTCAGATTGGTCGGGCCGAGATGAGTTCAGCGGAAACCTAACCCTAAGTTTTTGCATCAAATCAATTCTAATGAATTCTTTTGGTGGATAGATTGATCTCATACATGGGAGGAACAATGGCAATGAACTTTGTGCAAGAATCGGAATTGGAGAAAGCACAAAGGGGTCAAGTTTGTACCCTAACTTGGTGATGGACTTGCTACGGTGGCAACGGCAGTGAGAATCCCGTCGGCGGCGAAGACCAGTGGCAGGGGGTTACTGGCAACGACGGCGATGATCCTGAGACCAAGGTGTTGGGGAACGTAGTAATTTCAAAAAAAAACATACGCACATGCAAGATCATGGTGATGCATAGCAACAAGAGGGGAGAGTGTGTCCACGTACCCTCGTAGACCGAAATCGGAAGCGTTATGACAACACAGTTGATGTAGACGTACGTCTTCACGATCCAACCGATCTTAGCACCGAACGTATGGCACCTCCACGATCAGCACACGTTCAGCTCGGGGACGTCCCTCGTACTCTTGATCCAGTTGAGGCCGAGGGAGATTTGCGTCAGCACGACAGCGTGGTGACGGTGATGATGAAGTTACCGGCGCAGGGCTTCGCCTAAGCACTACGACGATATGATCGAGGTGTGTAACTGTGGAGGGGGACTCCCCTTGGGGTGGGGGCGCGCCACCTCCTGGGCTGCTGCCCTCTCTCTCCCCTAAGGCCCGCTAAGGCCCAATACTTCCCCGGGGGGTTCCGGTAACCCCTCCGGCACTCCGGTTTTCTCCGAAATCACCCGGAACACTTCCGGTGTCCGAATATAGCCGTCCAATATATCAATCTTTATGTCTCGGCCATTTAGAGACTCCTCGGCATGTCCGTGATCATATTCGGGACTCCGAACTATATTCGGTACATCAAAGCACATAAACTCATAATACCGATCATCACCGAACTTTAAGCATGCGGACCCTACGGGTTTGAGAACTACGTAGACATGACCAAGACACGTCTCCGGTCAATAACCAATAGCGGAACCTGGATGCTCATATTGGTTCCTACATATTTTGCGAAGATCTTTATCGGTCAAACCGCATAACAACATACGTTGCTCCCTTTGTCATCGGTATGTTACTTGCCCGAGATTCGATCGTCGGTATCTCAATACCTAGTTCAATCTCGTTACCGGCAAGTCTCTTTACTCGTTCCGTAATGCGTCATCCCGTAACTAACTCATTAGTCACATTGCTTGCAAGGCTTATTGTGATGTGCATTACCGAGAGGGCCCAGAGATACCTCTCCGACAATTAGAGTGACAAATCCTAATCTCGAAATACGCCAACTCAACAAACAGTTTCGGAAACACCTGTAGAGCAGCCTTATAATCACCCTTTTACGTTGTGACGTTTGGTAGCACACAAAGTGTTCCTCCGGTATTCGGAAGTTTCATAATCTCATAGTCTAAGGAACTTGTATAAGTCATGAAGAAAGCAGTAGCAATGAAACTAACATGATCATAACGCTAAGCTAACGGATGGGTCATGTCCATCACATCATTCTCCTAATGATGTGATCTCGTTCATCAAATGACAACACATGTCTATGGTTAGGAAACATAACCATCTTTGATTAACGAGCTAGTCAAGTAGAGGCATACTAGGGACTATAGGTTTTGTCTATGTATTCACACATGTACTAAGTTTCCGGTTAATACAATTCTAGCATGAATAATAAACATTTATCATGAATGAAGGAAATAAATAATAACTTTATTATTGCCTCTAGGGCATGTTTCCTTTAGTCTCCCACTTGCACTAGAGTAAATAATCTAGATTACATAGTAATGATTCTAACACCCATGGAGCTTTGATGTTGATCATGTTTTGCTCATGGAAGAGGCTTAGTCTACGGGTCTGCAACATTCAGATCCGTGTGTATCTTGCAAATCTCGATGTCCCCTTCCGACAATTGATGACGGATGAAATTGAAGTGTCCCTTTATGTGCTTGGTTCTCTTGTGAAATCTGGATTCCTTTGCCAAGGCAATTGCACCAGTATTGTCACAAAAGATTTTCATTGGACCCGATGCACTAGGTATGACACCAAGATCGGATATGAACTCCTTCATCCAAACTCCTTCATTCGCTGCTTCCGAAGCAGCAATGTACTCCTCTTCACACGTAGATCCCGCCACGACGCTCTGCTTGGAACTGCACCAACTGACAGCTCCTCCATTCATTAAAAATATGTATCCAGTTTGCGACTTAGAGTCATCCGGATCAGTGTCAAAGCTTGCATCGACGTAACCATTTACGACAAGCTCTTTTTCACATCCATAAATGAGAAACATATCCTTAGTCCTTTTTCAGGTATTTTAGGATGTTCTTGACCGCTGTCCAGTGCTCCATTCCAGGATTACTTTGGTACCTCCCTACTATACTTATAGCAAGACATACATCAGGTCTGGTACACAGCATTGCATACATGATAGAACCTATGGCTGAAGCATAGGGAATGACTTTCATTTTCTCTCTATCTTCTGCGGTGGTCGGGCTTTCAGTCTGACTCAACTTCACACCTTGTAAAACAGGCAAGAACCCTTTCTTTGACTGATTCATTTTGAATTTCTTCAAAACTTAATCAAGGTATGTGCTTTGTGAAAGTCCAATTAAGCGTCTTGATCTATCTCTATAGATCTTGATGCCCAATATGTAAGCAGCTTCTCCAAGGTCTTTCATAGAAAAACTCTTATTCAGGTATCCCTTTATGCTTTCCAGAAATTCTATATCATTTCCAATCAACAATATGTCATCTACATATAAGATCAGATATGTTACAGAGCTCCCACTCACTTTCTTGTAAATACAGGCTTCTCCAAAAGTCTGTATAAAACCATATGCTTTGATCACACTATCAAAACGTTTATTCCAACTCCGAGAGGCTTGCACCAGTCCATAAATGGATCACTGGAGCTTGCACACTTTGCTAGCACCCTTTGGATCGACAAAACCTTCCGGTTGCATCATATACAACTCTTCTTCCATAAATCCATTCAGGAATGCAGTTTTGACATCCATTTGCCAAATTTCATAATCATAAAATGCAGCAATTGCTAACATGATTCGGACAGACTTAAGCATCGATGCGGGTGAGAAAGTCTCATCGTAGTCAACTCCTTGAACTTGCCGAAAACCTTTTGCAACAAGTCGAGCTTTGTAAACAGTAACATTACCTTCTGCGTCGGTCTTCTTCTTAAAGATCCATTTATTTTCTATGGCTTGCCGATCATCGGGCAAGTCCACCAAAGTCCACACTTTGTTCTCATACATGGATCCCATCTCAGATTTCATGGCTTCAAGCCATTTCGCGGAATATGGGCTCATCATCGCTTCCTCATAGTTCGTAGGTTCATCATGGTAACATGACTTCCAGAACAGGATTACCGTACCACTCTGGTGCAGATCTTACTCTGGAAGACCTACGAGGTTTGGTAGTAACTTGATCTGAAGCTTCATGATCATCATCATTAGCTTCCTCACTAATTGGTGTAGGAATCACAGGAACTGATTTCTGTGATGAACTACTTTCCAATAAGGGAGCAGGTGCAGTTACCTCATCAAGTTCTACTTTCCTCCCACTCACTTCTTTTGAGAGAAACTCCTTCTCTAGAAAGGATCCATTCTTAGCAACAAAGATTTTGCCTTCGGATCTATGATAGAAGGTGTACCCAACAGTTTCCTTTGGGTATCCTATGAAGACGCACTTCTCCAATTTGGGTTCGAGCTTATCAGGTTGAAGCTTTTTCACATAAGCATCGCAGCCCCAAACTTTAAGAAACGACAACTTTGGTTTCTTGCCAAACCATAGTTCATAAGGCGTCGTCTCAACGGATTTTGATGGTGCCCTATTTAAAGTGAATGCAGTCGTCTCTAAAGCATAACCCCAAAACGATAGCGGCAAATCGGTAAGAGACATCATAGATCGCACCATATCTAATAAAGTACGGATATGATGTTCGGACACACCATTTCGCTGTGGTGTTCCAGGTGGCGTTAATTGTGAAACTATCCCATGATATTTCAAATGAAGACCAAACTCGTAACTCAAATATTCTCCTCCACGATCAGATCGTAGAAACTTTATTTTCTTGTTACGATGATTTTCCACTTCACTCTGAAATTCTTTGAACTTTTCAAATGTTTCAGACTTATGCTTCATTAAGTAGATATAACCATATCTTCTCAAATCATCTGTGAAGGTAAGAAAATAACGATACCCACCATGAGCATCAATACTCATTGGACCGCATACATCGGTATGTATTATTTCCAACAAGTCAGTAGCTCGTTCCATTATTCCGAAGAACGGAGTTTTAGTCATCTTGCCCATAACGGTTTGCAAGCACCTAGTGATTCCAAAAGTCCATCAGTATGGAGTTTCTTCACGCTTTACACCGATATGACCCAAATGGCAGTGCCACAAATAAGTTGCACTATCATTATTAAACTTCAATCTTTTGGCTTCAACACTATGAATATGTGTATCACTACTATCGAGATTTAACAGAAATAGACCACTCAGCAGGGGTGCATGACCATAAAAGATATTATTCATATCAATAGAATAACCAATATTCTCTGATTTAAATGAATAACCGTCTCGCATCAAACAAGATCCAGATATAATCTTCATGCTCAACGCTGGCACCAAATAACAATTATTCAGGTCTAAAACTAATCCCGAAGGTAGATGTAGAGGTAGCGTGCCAACCGTGATCACATCGACTTTGGAACCATTTCCCAGGCACATCATCACCTCGTCCTTAGCCAATCTTTGCTTAATCCGTAGCCCCTGTTTCGAGTTGCAAATATGAGCAATAGAATCAGTATCAAATACCCAGGCGCTACTGCGAGCATTAGTTAAGTACACATCAATAACATGTATATCAAATATACCTTTCACTTTGCCATCCTTCTTGTCCGCCAAATACTTGGGGCAGTTCCGCTTCCAGTGACCAGTCCCTTTGCAGTAGAAGCACTCGGTTTCAGGCTTAGGTCCAGACTTGGGTTTCTTCTATTGAGCAGCAACCTTTTTGCCATTCTTCTTGAAGTTCCATTTCTTTCCTTTGCCCTTTTTCTTGAAACTAGTGGTCTTATTGACCATCAACACTTGATGCTCCTTTTTGATTTCTACCTCCGCGGCTTTTAGCATCGGGAAGAGCTCGGGAACAGTCTTGTTTATCCCATGCATATTATAGTTCATCACAAAGCTTTTGTAGCTTGGTGGCAGTGATTGAAGAACTTTGTCAATGACACTGTCATCAGGAAGATTAACTCCTAGTTGAGTCAAGTGGTTGTGGTACGCAGACATTCTGAGTATGTGTTCACTGACAGAACTATTCTCCTCAATCCGGGCATTTGCTTAAAATATCAACCTCAACTCCTGGAACATCTCATATGCTACATGACGTTCAAAGCGTCGTTGAAGTCCCGGTTCTAGGCCGTAAAGCATGGCACATTGAACTGTCGAGTATTCATCAACACGCGTCTACCAGGCATTCACAATGTATGCAGTTGCGGGCGCGGGTGGTACACCTAACGGTGCTTCCAGGACGTAATTCTTCTATGCAGCAATCAGGATAATCATCAAGTTACGGACCCAGTCTATGTAGTTGCTGCCATCATCTTTCAACTTAGCTTTCTCTAGGAACGCATTAAAATTCAAAGGAACGGTAGCACGGGCCATTGATCTACAAGAACATAGACATGCAAAATACTATCAGGTACTAAGTTCATGATAAATTAAAGTTCAATTAATCATATTACTTAAGAACTCCCACTTAGATAGACATCCCTCTAATCATCTAAGTGATCACGTGATCCAAATCAACTAAACCATGTCCGATCATCACGTGAGATGGAGTAGTTTTCAATGGTGAACATCACTATGTTGATCATATCTACTATATGATTCACGCTCGACCTTTCGGTCTCAGTGTTCTGAGGCCATATCTGCATATGCTAGGCTCGTCAAGTTTAACCCGAGTATTCTGCGTGTACAAAACTGGCTTGCACCCGGTGTATGTGAACATAGAGCTTATCACACCCGATCATCACGTGGTGTCTCGAAACGACGAACTGTAGCAACGGTGCATACTCAGTGAGAACACTTGTACCTTGAAATTTAGTAAGGGATCATCTTAATGCTACCGAAGTTCTAAGCAAAATAAGATGCATAAAGGATAAACATCACATGCAATCAAAATATGTGACATGATATGGCCATCACCATCTTGTGCTCATGATCTCCATCACTGAAGCATCGTCATGATCTCCCACGCCACCGGCATGACACCTTGATCTCCATCGTAGCATCGTTGTTGTTTTGCCATCTATTGTTACTACGACTATCGCTACCGCTTAGTGATAAAGTAAAACAATTACATGGCGATTGCATTGCATACAATAAAGCGACAACCATATGGCTCCTGCCAGTTGCCGATAACTTTGTTACAAAACATGATCATCTCATACAACAATTTATATCACATCATGCTTGACCATATCACATCATAGCAAGCCCTGCAAAAACAAATTAGACGTCCTCTACTTTGTTGTTGCAAGTTTTACGTGGCTGCTACGAGCTTCTAGCAAGAACCATTCTTACCTACGCATCAAAAACACAACGATTTTTCGTCAAGTGTGTTGTTTTAACCTTCAACAAGGACCGGGCGTAGCCACACTCGATTCAACTAAAGTTGGAGAAACAGACACTCACCAGCCACCTATGTGCAAAGCACGTCGGTAGAACCAGTCTCGCATAAGCGTACGCATAATGTCGGTCTGAGCCGCTTCATCCAACAATATTGACGAATCAAAGTATGACATGCTGGTAAGCAGTATGACTATTATCGCCCACAACTCTTTGTGTTCTACTCGTGCATATAACATCTATGCATAGACCTGGCTCGGATGCCACTGTTGGGGAACGTAGTAACTTCAAAAAAATTCCTACGCACACGCAAGATCATGGTGATGCATAGCAACAAGAGGGGAGAGTGTGCCCACGTACCCTCGTAGACCGAAAGCGGAAGCGTTATGACAACGCGGTTGATGTAGTCGTACGTCTTCACGATTCGACCGATCTTAGCACCGAACGTACGGCACCTCCACGATCAACACACGTTCAGCTCGGGGACGTCCCTCGTACTGTTGATCCAGTTGAGGCCGAGGGAGATTTACATCAGCACGATGGCGTGGTGATGCTGATGATGAAGTTACCGGCGTAGGCCTTCGCCTAAGCACTATGACGATATGACCGAGGTGTGTAACTATGGAGGGGGCACCGCACACGGCTAAACAATGTCAACTTGTGTGTCCTAGGGTGCCCCCCTGCCACCGTATATAAAGGAGCAAGGGGGTAGGCCGACTAGCCCTTGGTGCGCGCCAAGGAGTGGAGGAGTCCTCCTCCTAGTAGGAGTAGGACTCCTCCTTTCCTAGTCCAACTAGGAGGGGGAAGGGGGAAGGAAGGAGAGGGAGAGGGAAAGATTGCCTGCGCCCCCTCCCCTAGTCCAATTCGGACTCCCCTTGGGGGGGGCGCCACCTCCTGGGCTGCTGCCCTCTCTCTCTCTCTCTCTCTCTCTCTCTCTCTCTCTCGCTCTCTCCTAAGGCCCACTAAGGCCCAATACTTCCCCGGGGGTTCTGGTAACCCCTCCAGCACTCCGGTTTTCTCCGAAATCACCCGAAACACTTTCGGTGTCTGAATATAGCCGTCCAATATATCAATCTTTATGTATCGAACATTTCAAGACTCCTCGGCATGTCCATGATCATATACGGGACTCCAAACTATCTTCGGTACATCAAAACACATAAACTCGTAATACCGATGATCACCGAACTTTAAGCGTGCGGACCTTACGGGTTCGAGAACTATGTAGACATGACTGATACATGTCTCCGGTCAATAACCAATAGCGAAACCTGGATGCTCATATTGGTTCCTACATATTCTATGAAGATCTTTCTCGATCAAACCGCATAACAACATACGTCGTTCCCTTTGTCATCGGTATGTTACTTGCCCAAGATTCGATCATCGGTATCTCAATACCTAGTTCAATCTCGTTACCGGCAAGTATCTTTACTCATTCCGTAATACTTCATCCCGCAACTAACACATTAGTCACAATGCTTGCAAGGCTTATTGTGATGAGTATTACCGAGAGGGCCCAGAGATACCTCTCTGAAACACGGAGTGACAAATCCTAATATTGATTTATGCCAACCCAACAAACACCTTCGAAAACACCTGTAGAGCACCTTTATAATCACCCTTTTACGTTGTGACGTTTGGTAGCACACAAAGTGTTCCTCTGGTATTCGGGAGTTGCATAATCTCATAGTCTAAGGAACTTGTATAAGTCATGAAGAAAGCAGTAGCAATGAAACTAACACGATAATGCTAAGCTAATGGATGGGTCATGTCCATCACATCATTCTCCTAATGATGTGATCCCGTTCATCAAATGACAACACATGTCTATGGTTAGGAAACATAACCATCTTTGATTAATGAGCTAGTCAAGTAGAGGCACACTAGGGACTATAGGTTTTGTCTATGTATTCACACATGTACTAAGTTTCCGGTTAATACAATTCTAGCATGAATAATAAACATTTATCATGAATTAAGGAAATAAATAATAGCTTTATTATTGCCTCTAGTGCATATTTCCTTCACAAGGGAGCGGCAAAGCTGGGAGGCGCGGTCGAGTGTTTGGAGGAGTTTCCTAATTTTCAACTCGCGGTATATATACCCAGTCACTATCGGTGTGACGGACTGGACCAACTCTGTGGCACCAAAATGCAAAACCGCTAGCAGTTACTCAACTCGGTGTGACCGAATTGTTCAAATCGGTTGCACCAAGATTGAAAACCTAGATCAACTTAATGTGTTCGGTGAGACCGAGTGAGAGTGAGTTTGTCTGACCGAAATGCATTAAGAGGTTTTGGAAGTTAAGCCCTTGACGGATTGGTGGCTCCGAGTTCACCTCACCAGGAGGGTCCGAATTCGACTTGTTCAAACTTTGTGATGTAACATGAATAGAGTTTGAGACGAGAAAAGCATAGATGGCTAGAGGGAGTACTTAGGCATTCTTGTCCATCCATTTGGCAAAAGGAAAAATCAAACAATCAAAGCAACAAATGGATGTCCTCGAATGGAGAAAATTATGCAACCAACATGCTCACACAATAATATGGCAAATAAAACATGTGGCAAGCATGCACAGACACTCTAGCATCTATCAAGCAATTGGCGATGACTAGGTCATCTTTATATGAGTATATTGACTTAGGAGTCAAATGAGAACATTTGATCATAGGTCATACTCATTGTTTAAGCACAAGTGTGATTACCACTTTTACATAAAGCATTGTTGAGTTCATACCATTAGAGTTGCTTTAGCTCAATTCTTAGAGCAAGTCTCCCCCTAGATGTGATATCCCCCCTTAGAGGGATGAACTAACCTTGGGTTTTGTCGATGATGACTTCATGTAGGTATTGAAGATGTGGATGCTTAGTGTTGATGTAGAAAGTTTGAAGCAGTCCATTGGAGTGAGTTGCACTTTCAATACCTACATGGGTTAGTCCCACAAGGAACATACAAGGATATCCATAGACATAGAGTGAAACACACATAGGATGATGTCCATGAAAGCATTAGGTTACCTTGTCCCTTGTCTTACCAACGAGAGGGTTTGTGACTCCATGAACTAGTGCAAGATATGGAAGTTGATTGCACTTGTCCTTGCCAAAATGAATGTGAGTGAAGTATGTTGGCGGAGTCATCCTCAAGAACACTCTAGTTCTTCTTCTTTGGGATCCACATCAACTTGATGGGAATCCTTGGATTTGTAGTCGTACTTGATGAAGTAGAACTTGATGTACTCTTGGGAACCCACTTGACCATGGCCTTAGGAGCTTCTTCAAATGAATCAATCTCTTCTTGAAGCTTGTCCTTGCCTTTTAGCTTGTGGTCTTGTTGTGTAAGATCATCTTGAGCTTATGTTCCCTTGAAAGAAGTGGGGTCATACTTCTCTTGTTGAGAAACAAACTTCGTCTTGGGGTATTGATCTCTTCTTCCCACTCAACTCCATTGGCATTGAACTTCCGTTAAAAACCAACACCTTGATTCTTCCTGTGCCTTCCTTGCTTGCGTACAATTTCATTAAATTGCTTACTTAAGACTCTTGTAAACACCTTTCTCTATAATTCCCTTGAATAAGCTATTTTCTTGCTCAAGTGTAACTTGGCTAAGAGAATCATTAGTGGGATAAAGAGAACTACTATAAGCAACAATATTGGATTTAGCATGATTATTGTTACTATTAGAAGAAGAATTTTTCTTGTTCTTATTGCTAGATTTTACTTGTGGCATATAAGTAGACAAGAGTAAACGCTTGGCAATGTAAGAAGAACTTTTATTTTGAAGATCATCATTGATTTCTTTTAAGAACCCATGCTCTTGTTCCAAATTTAGCTTCTCGAAGTGTAGCTTCTCATGAGTCTTTAAAAGCTCTCACTGATCCTCTAAAGTAGTTTCATGAGCTAACTTAAGAGTGTTTAGTTCTGTAGTTAGACACTCAATCTCCTTCTTATCATTGTCATTTGTTTCATCTTGATTAGCATGATTAATAGCAATTTCATCATAGTTTTCATCACTAGTGTTGTCAACAAGTAAATCATCATCACCTAGCAAATCATCTTCATCACTATTGAAATCAACATACTCAGGGTGTGATACCTTAGGGCCTTTGGCCATGAAGCATCTTCCAATTCCTTCATTTGGTGAGTCAAATATGTTGTAGGAGTTGGATGGCACAAGTGCAAGACCGGCAACACCTTCATCTTGAGTATATTCGGAGTCGGAGTGATAACTTCTCTCGGAGTAGTTGTCGGAGTCGGAACCGGATACCCATTCACCAATGTGAGCTTGATGTCTTCGTCTTGTGTAGCTCTTAGATGACTTGTCCTTCCTTTAAGAACCCTTGCTTCTATGAGAGGGTCTTCGTTCATAACGATCATCTCTACTCCTCTCTCTTGATGGTGATTCCTCACTTTTACTTCTCCTTTTAGGTGAATCTTCTCTTCTCTTGTAGGGAGCCGTACACTCATTGGAGTAGTGTCCGGGTCTTCCACAATTGTAGCAATTGCGATCACGACTAGAAGATCTTTTGTCATTGTAGGACCTTAACTTGGAACTTCTCTCTTTGCTTCTATTCTTGTAGAATTTGTTTAAGTTCTTCACCATTAGGCTCAATTCTTCATTGAGGACTTGCTTCTCATTTGATGTTGTAGGAGCATCACATGAAGCTTTGTAAGCACCACTTGACTTGTTGTGGAGCTCTTCCTTATCCTTGAGTGACATCTCATGAGCAACAATTCTACCAATGACTTGTTGGAAATATGCCCTAGAGGCAATAATAAAATGGTTATTATTATATTTCCTTGTTCATGATAATTGTCTATAGTTCATGCTATAATTGTGTTATCCGGAAATCGTAATACATGTGTGAATACATAGACCAAAACATGTCCCTAGTGAGCCTCTAGTTGACTAGCTCGTTTGTCAATAGATGGTTACGGTTTCCCGACCATGGACATTAGATGTCATTGATAACGGGATCACATCATTGGAGAATGATGTGATGGACAAGACCCAATCCTAAGCATAGCACAAGATCGTGTAGTTCGTTTGCTAGAACTTTTCTAATGTCAAGTATCATTTCCTTAGACCATGAGATCGTGTAACTCTCGGATACCGTAAGAGTGCTTTGGGTGTACCAAACGTCACAACGTAACTGGGTGGCTATAAAGGTATACTACAAGTATCTCCGAAAGTGTCTGTTGGGTTGACTCGAATCGAGACTGGGATTTGTCACTCCATATGACGGAGAGGTATCTCTGGGCCCACTCGGTAATGCATCATCATAATGAGCTCAATGTGACCAAGTGGTTGGTCACGGGATCATGCATTACGATACGAGTAAAGTGACTTGCCGGCAACGAGATTGAACAAGGTATTGGGATACCGACGATTGAATCTCGGGCAAGTAACATACCGATTGACAAAGGGAATTGTATATGGGATTACTTGAATCCTCGACATCGTGGTTCATCCGATGAGATCATCGAGGAGCATGTGGGAGCCAACATGGGTATACAGGTCTCACTGTTGGTTATTGACCGGAGAGTCGTCTCGGTCATGTCTGCGTGTCTCCCGAACCCGTAGGGTCTACACACTTAAGGTTCGGTGACGCTAGGGTTGTAGAGATATTAGTATGCGGTAACCCGAAAATTGTTCGGAGTCCCGGATGAGATCCCGGACATCGCGAGGAGTTCCGGAATGGTCCAGAGGTGAAGATTTGTATATAGGAAGTCCAGTTTCGGCCACCGAGAAAGTTTTGGGGTTCACCGGTATTGTACCGGGACCACCGGAAGGGTCCCGGGGGTCCACCGGGTGGGGCCACCTATCCCGGAGGGCCCCATGGGCTGAAGTGGGAGGGGCCTGGTGGGCTGGTGCGCCCCCTTGGGCCTCCCTCTGCGCCTAGGGTTGGAAAGCCTAGGGGTGGGGGCGCCCCACTTGGCTTGGGGGGCAAGTCCCCCCCCCTTGGCCGCCCCCCCCCCCCTTGAGATTCAATCTCTAGGGGGCCGGCACCCCCTAGGGCCCCTATATAAAGAGGGGGAGGGAGGGCTATGCACCCCAGCTCCTGGAGCCTCCCTCTCCCTCCGTAACACCTCTCCCTCTCGCTGAGTTTGGCGAAGCCCTGCCGAGATTGCCGCTACTTCCACCACCACGCCGTCATGCTGCTGGATCTCCATCAACCTCTCCCTCCCCTTGCTGGATCAAGAAGGAGGAGACGTCTTCCCCAATCGTACGTGTGTTGAAAACGGAGGTGCCGTCCGTTCGGCGCTAGGATCATCGGTGATTTGAATCACGACGAGTACGACTCCTTCATCTCTGTTCTCTTGAACGCTTCCGCTCGCGATCTACAAGGGTATGTAGATGCACTCCTCTCTCTCGTTGCTAGATGACTCCATAGATTAATCTTGGTGATGCGTAGAAAATTTTTATTTTCTGCTACGTTCCCCAACAGTGGCATCATGAGCTAGGTCTATGCGTAGTTTCTAAGCACGAGTAGAACACAAAATTGTTGTGGGCGTTGGTTTTGTCAATTTTCTTGCCACTACTAGTCTTATCTTGTTTCGGCGGCATCGTGGGATGAAGCGGCCCAGACCAACCTTACACGTACGCTTACGTGAGACAGGTTCCACCGACTGACATACACTAGTTGCATAAGGTGGCTAGCGGGTGTCTGTCTCTCCCACTTTACTCGGATCGGATTCAATGAAAAGGGTCCTTATGAAGGGTAAATAGAAATTGGCATATCACGTTGTGGTTTTGGCGTGGGTAAGAAACATTCTTGCTAGAAACCTATAGCAGCCACCTAAAAATATGCAACAACAATTAGAGGACGTCTAACTTGTTTTCGCAGCATATGCCTTGTGATGTGATATGGCCAAAAGGATGTGATGAATGAAATATATGTGATGTATGAGATTGATCATGTTCTTGTAATAGGAATCATGACTTGCATGTCGATGAGTATGACAACTGGCAGGAGCCATAGGAGTTGTCTTTATTTTTTTGTATGACCTGCGTGTCATTGAATAACGCCATGTAATTACTTTACTTTATTCCTAAACATGTTAGCCATAGAAGTAGAAGTAATCGTTGGTGTGACAACTTCATGAAGACACGATGATGGAGATCATGATGATGGAGATCATGGTGTCATGCCGGTGACGATGATGATCATGGCGCCCCGAAGATGGAGATCAAAAGGAGCAAAATGATATTGGCCATATAATGTCACTATTTGATTGCATGTGATGTTTATCATGTTTTGCTTCTTATTTGCTTAGTACGACGGTAGTAAATAAGATGATCCCTCATAATAATTTCAAGAAAGTGTTCCCCCTAACTGTGCGCCATTGTGAAAGTTTGTTGTCTCGAAGCACCACGTGATGATCGGGTGTGATAGATTCTAATGTTCACATACAACGGGTGTAAGACAGATTTACACATGCAAAACACTTAGGTTGACTTGACGAGCCTAGCATGTACAGACATGGCCTCGGAACACAAGAGACCGAAAGGTCAAACATGAGTCGTATAGAAGATACAATAAACATGAAGATGTTCACCGATGATGACTAGTCCGTCTCACGTGATGATCGGACACGGCCTAGTTGACTCAGATCATGGATCACTTAGATGACTAGAGGGATGTCTATCTGAGTGGGAGTTCATTATATAATTTGATTAGATGAACTTAATTATCATATACTTAGCCTAAAATCTGGCCCACGCTAGTGTTGCCCTCAACTTCAACGCGTTCCTAGAGAAAACCAAGATGAAAGACGATGGCAGCAACTATACGGACTGGGTTCGGAACTTGAGGATCATCCTCATAGATGCCAAGAAAGCATATGTCCTAGATGCACCGCTAGGTGAAGCACCCGTTTTCCCAGCAACTCAAGAGGTTATGAACACCTGGCAGTCGCGTAGTGATGATTACTCCCTGGTTCAGTGCGGCATGCTTTACAACTTAGAACCGGGGCTCCAAAAGCGTTTTGAGCAGCACGGAGCATATGAGATGTTCCAAGAGCTGAAAATGGTTTTCCAAGCTCACGCTCGGTTCGAGAGATATGAAGTCTCCGACAAGTTCTACAGTTGTAAGATGGAGGAGAATGGTTCTGTCAGCAAGCACATACTCAAAATGTCTGGGTTGCACAACCGCTTATCTCAACTGGAAGTTAATCTCCCGGATGACGCGGTGGTCGACAGAATCCTCCAGTCGCTCCCACCTAGCTACAAGAGCTTTGTGATGAACTTCAATATGCAGGGGATGGTGAAAACCATGAAGGAAATATGCCCTAGAGGCAATAATAAAGTTATTATTTATTTCCTTATATCATGATAAAATGTTTATTATTCATGCTAGAATTGTATTAACCGGAAACATAATACATGTGTGAATACATAGACAAACAGAGTGTCACTAGTATGCCTCTACTTGACTAGCTCGTTAATCAAAGATGGTTATGTTTCCTGACCATGAACAATGAGTTGTTATTTGATTAACGAGGTCACATCATTAGTTGAATGATCTGATTGACATGACCCATTCCATTAGCTTAGCACCTGATCGTTTAGTATGTTGCTATTGCTTTCTTCATGACTTATACATGTTCCTATGACTATGAGATTATGCAACTCCCGTTTGCCGGAGGAACACTTTGGGTGCTACCAAACGTCACAACGTAAATGGGTGATTATAAAGGAGCATTACAGGTGTCTCCAAAGGTAGATGTTGGGTTGGCGTATTTCGAGATTAGGATTTGTCACTCCGATTGTCGGAGAGGTATCTCTGGGCCCTCTCAGTAATGCACATCACATAAGCCTTGCAAGCACTGCAACTAATATGTTAGTTGTGAGATGATGTATTACGGAACGAGTAAAGAGACTTGCCGGTAACGAGATTGAACTAGGTATTGGATACCGACGATCGAATCTCGGGCAAGTAACATACCGATGACAAAGGGAACAACGTATGTCGTTATGCGGTCTGACCGATAAAGATCTTCGTAGAATATGTAGGAGCCAATATGGGCATCCAGGTCCCGCTATTGGTTATTGACCGGAAACGTGTCTTGGTCATGTCTACATTGTTCTCGAACCCGTAGGGTCCGCACGCTTAAGGTTTCGATGACAGTTATATTATGAGTTTATGAGTTTTGATGTACCGAAGGAGTTCGGAGTGCCGGATGAGATCGGGGACATGACGAGGAGTCTCGAAATGGTCGAGACGTAAAGATCGATATATTGGACGACTATATTCGGAGTTCGGAAAGGTTCCGAGTGATTCGGGTATTTTCGGGAGTACCGGGGAGTTACGGGAATACGGGGAAGAGTATTGGGCCTTGATGGGCTTTAGTGGGAAGAGGAGAAAAAGGCTGCGCCCCCCCTCCCCTCTAGTCCGAATTGGACTAGGGAAAAGGGGGCCGGCCACCTCTCCTTCTCCTCCTATTCCTTTTCCCTTCCTCCCCTCTTGGTGGACTCCTACTAGGACTTGGAGTCCTAGTAGGACTCCCTATCCTGGCCGCACCTTTGCCTTGGCCGGCCTCCTCCTCCTCCATCCTTTATATACGGAGGCAGGGGCACCTCTAAACACACAAGTTGACACAAGTTGATCCACGTGATCTATTCCTTAGCCGTGTGCGGTGCCCCCTGCCACCATATACCTCGATAATACTGTAGCGGAGTTTAGGCGAAGCCCTGCTGCTGTAGTTCATCAAGATCGTCACCACGCCGTCGTGCTGACGGAACTCTTCCCTGACACTTTGCTGGATCGGAGTCCGGGGATCGTCATCGAGCTGAACGTGTGCTCGAACTCGGAGGTGCCGTAGTTTCGGTGCTTGATCGGTTGGATCGTGAAGACGTACGACTACTTCCTCTACGTCGTGTCATCGCTTCCGCAGTCGGTCTGCGTTGGGTACGTAGACAACACTCTCCCCTCGTTGCTATGCATCACATGATCCTGTGTGCGCGTAGGAATTTTTTTTTTGAAATTACTACGAAACCCTACAGTGGCATCCGAGCCTAGGTTAATGATGTTGATGTTATATGCACGAGTAGAACACAAGTGAGTTGTGGACGATACAAGTCATACTGCCTACCAGCATGTCATATTTTGGTTCAGCGGTATTGTTGGACGAGACGACCCGGACCAACCTTACGCGTACGCTTACGCGAGACCGGTTCCCTCGACGTGCTTTGCACAGAGATGGCTTGCGGGCGACTGCCTCTCCAACTTTAATTGAACCAAGTATGGCTACGCCCGGTCCTTGCGAAGGTTAAAACGGAGTCTATTTGACAAACTATCGTTGTGGTTTTGATGCGTATGTGAGATTGGTTCTTACTTAAGCCCGTAGCAACCACGTAAAACATGCAACAACAAAGTAGAGGACGTCTAACTTGTTTTTGCAGGGCATGTTGTGATGTGATATGGTCAAGGCATGATGCTGAATTTTATTGTATGAGATGATCATGTTTTGTAACCAAGTTATCGGCAACTGGCAGGAGCCATATGGTTGTCGCTTTATTGTATGCAATGCAATCGCGATGTAATGCTTTACTTTATTACTAAACGGTAGTGATAGTCGTGGAAGCATAAGATTGGCGAGACGACAACGATGCTACGATGGAGATCAAGGTGTCGCGCCGGTGACGATGGTGATCATGACGGTGCTTCGGAGATGGAGATCACAAGCACAAGATGATGATGGCCATATCATATCACTTATATTGATTGCATGTGATGTTTATCTTTTTATGCATCTTATCTTGCTTTGATTGACGGTAGCATTATAAGATGATCTCTCACTAAATTATCAAGAAGTGTTCTCCCTGAGTATGCACCGTTGCAAAAGTTCTTCGTGCTGAGACACCACGTGATGATCTGGTGTGATAGGCTCTACGTTCAAATACAACGGGTGCAAAACAGTTGCGCACGCAGAATACTCAGGTTAAACTTGACGAGCCTAGCATATGCAGATATGGCCTCGGAACACGGAGACCGAAAGGTCGAGCGTGAATCATATAGTAGATATGATCAACATAATGATGTTCACCGATGAAACTACTCCATCTCACGTGATGATCGGATATGGTTTAGTTGATTTGGATCACGTGATCACTTAGAGGATTAGAGGGATGTCTATCTAAGTGGGAGTTCTTAAGTAATATGATTAAATTGAACTTAAATTTATCATGAACTTAGTCCTGGTAGTATTTTGCAAATCATGTTGTAGATCAATAGCTCGCGTTGTTGCTTCCCTGTGTTTATTTTGATATGTTCCTAGAGAAAATTGTGTTGAAAAATGTTAGTAGCAATGTTGCGGATTTGATCCGTGATCTGAGGTTAAATCCTCATTGCTGCACAGAAGAGTTATGTCCTTAATGCACCGCTAGGTGACAGACCTATTGCAGGAGCAAATGCAGACGTTATGAACGTTTGGCTAGCTCAATATGATGACTACTTGATAGTTTAAGTGCACCATGCTTAACGGCTTAGAATCGGGAATTCAAAGATGTTTTGAACATCATGGACCATATGAGATGTTCCAGTAATTGAAGTTAATATTTCAAGCAAATACCCGAGTTGAAGAGATATGAAGTCTCCAACAAGTTCTATAGCTAAAAGATGGAGGAGAATCGCTCAACTAGTGAGCATGTGCTCAGATTGTCTGGGTACTTCAATCGCTTGAATTCAGTGGGAGTTAATCTTCCAGATAAGATAGTGATTGACAGAATTCTCTAGTCACCATCACCAAGTTAGTAGAACTTCGTGATGAACTATAGTATGCAAGGGATGATGAAAATGATTCCCGAGCTCTTCGTGATGTTGAAATCAACGAAGGTAGAAATCAAGAAAGAGCATCAAGTGTTGATGGTTGACAAGATCACTATTTTCAAGAAAAGGGCAAAGGGAAAGAAAGGGAACTTCAAGTAGATTGACAAGCAAGTTGTCACTCCCACGAAGAAGCCCAAAGCTGAACCAAAGCCTGAAACTGAGTGCTTACACTGCAAAGGAAATGGTCACTGGAAGCGGAACTACCCTAAATATTTGGTGGATAAGAAGGATGGCAAAGTAAAAAAAAAAGGGGTATATTTGATATACAGGTGTTTGATGTGTGCTTTACTAGTGTTTATAGCAACCCCTCAGTATTTGATACTTGTTCAGTTACTGAAAACGGGAGTTGCAGAATAAACAGAGACTAGTTA
This sequence comes from Triticum dicoccoides, assembly GCF_002162155.2. Lineage (NCBI taxonomy): Eukaryota > Viridiplantae > Streptophyta > Magnoliopsida > Poales > Poaceae > Triticum > Triticum dicoccoides. Next base: position 549,598,663 of record NC_041391.1, read on the forward strand.
AGGGTGAAGTGACGATGTATGTTGGAAGTGGTTCCAAGATTGATATGATCATCGTCGCACACTCCCTATACTTTCGGGATTAGTGTTGAACCTGAATAAGTGTTATTTGGTGTTTGCGTTGAGCATGAATATGATTTGATCATGTTCATTGTAATACGGTTATTCATTTAAGTAAGAGAATAAATTGTTGTTCTGTTTACATGAATGAAACCTTATATGGTTACACACCCAATGAAAATAGTTCATTGGATCTCGATCATAGTGATACACATAATCATAATATTGAAACCAAAAGATGCAAAGTTAATAATGATAAGTGCAACTTGTTTGTAGCACTGCCGTTTGGGTCATATCGGTGTAAAGCGCATGAAGAAACTCCATAAAGATGGAATTTCGGAATCACTTGGTTATGAATCATTTGATGCTTGCGAACCGTGCCTTTTGGGCAAGATGACTAAAACTCCGTTCTTCGGAACAATGGAACGAGTTACTGACTTGTTGGAAATAATACATACCGATGTATGCGATCCAATGAGTGCTGTTGCTCGTGGCAAGCATCGTTGTTTTCTGACCTTCACAAGATGATTTGAGCAGATATGGGTATATCTACTTGATGAAACATAAGTCTGAAATAGTTGAAAGGTTTTTCAGAGTGAAGTGGAAAAATCATCGTAACAAGAAAATAAAGTTTCTACGATCTGATCGCGGAGACAAATATTTGAGTTACGAGTTTGGTCTTCAATTAAAACAATGTGGAATAGTTTCACAGCTCACGCCACCTGGAACACCACATCGTTATAGTGTGTCCGAACGTCGTAACCGCACTTTATTTGATATGGTGCGATCTATGATATCTCTTTACCACTATTGTTTTGGGGTTATGCATTAGAGACAGCTGCATTCACGTTTTAAAATAGGGCACCATCTAAATCCGTTGAGACGACACTGTATGAACTATGGTTTAGCAGTAAACCTAACCTGTTGTTTCTTAAAGTTTGGGGCTGCGATGCTTATGTGAAAAATTTTCATCCTGATAAGCTCGAACCCAAATCGGAGAAGTGCGTCTTCATACCCAAAGGAAATTGTTGGGTACACCTTCTATCACAGATCCGAAGGCAAGACATTCGTTGCTAAAATGGATCCTTTTCAGAGAAGGAGTTTCTCTCGAAAGAAGTGAGTGGGAGGAGAGTAGAACTTGATGAGGTAATTATACCTTCTCCCTTATTGGAAAGTAGTTCATCACAGAAATCAGTTCCAGTGATTCCTACACCAATAAGTGAGGAAGTTAATGATGATGATCATCAAACTTCAGATCAAGTTACTACCAAACCTCGTAGGTCTTCTAGAGTAAGATCCGCACCAGAGTGGTACGGTAATCCTGTTCTGGAGGTCATGCTACTAGATCATGATGAACCTACGAACTATGAAGAAGCGATGGTGAGCCCAGATTCCGCAAAGTGGCTAGAAGCCATGAAATCTGAGATGGGATCCATGTATGAGAACAAAGTATGGACTTTGGTTGACTTGCCCGATGATCGGCAAGCGATTGAGAATAAATGGATCTTTAAGAAGAAGACTGACGCTGATGGTAATGTTACTGTCTATAAAGCTCGACTTGTCGCAAAAGGTTTTCGGCAAGTTCAAGGAATTGACTACGATGAGACCTTCTCACCCGTAGCGATGCTTAAGTCCGTCCGAATCATGTTAGCAATTGCCGCATTTTATGATTATGAAATTTGGCAAATGGATGTCAAAACTGCATTCCTGAATGGATTCCTGGAAGAAGAGTTGTATATGATGCAACCAGAAGGTTTTGTCGATCCAAAGGGAGCTAACAAAGTGTGCAAGCTCCAGCGATCCATTTATGGACTGGTGCAAGAATCTCGGAGTTGGAATATACGCTTTGATAAGTTGATCAAAGCATATAGTTATTGTACAGACTTACAGTGAAGCCTGTATTTACAAGAAAGTGAGTGGGAGCACTACAACATTTCTGATAAGTATATGTGAATGACATATTGTTGATCGGAAATAATGTAGAATTATTCTGCAAAGCATGAAAGGATACTTGAATAAAAGTTTTTCAAAGAAAGACCTTGGTGAAGCTGCTTACACATTGAGCATCAAGATCTATATAGATAGATGAAGACGCTTGATAAGATTTTTTCAATGAATACATACCTTGATAAATTTTTGAAATAGTTCAAAATGGAACAGTCAAAGAAGGAGTTCTTGCCTGTGTTGCAAGGTGTTAAGTTGAGTAAGACTCAAAGCCCGACCACGGCAGAAAATAGAAAGAGAATGAAAGTCATTCCCTATGCCTCAGTCATAGGTTCTATAAAGTATGCCATGCTGTATACCAGATCTATTGTATGCCATACCACTGAGTTTGGCAAGGGAGTACAATAGTGATCTAGGAATAGATCACTGGAGAGCGGTCAAAATTATCCTTAGTGGAATAAGGATATGTTTCTCGATTATGGAAAAAGGTTCGTCGTAAAAGGTTACGCCGATGCAAGTTTGACACTAATCTAGATGACTCTAAGTCTTGATCTAGATACATATTGAAAGTGGGAGCAATTAGCTAGAGTAGCTCCGTGCAGAGCATTGTAGACATAGAATTCGCAAAATACTTACGGATCTGTATATGACATACCCGTTGACTAAGATTCTCTCACAAGCAAAACATGATCACACCTTAGTACTCCTTGGGTGTTAATTACATAGCGATGTGAACTAGATTACTGAATCTAGTAAACCCTTTGGGTGTTGGTCACATAGCGATGTGAACTATGGGTGTTAATCACATGGTGATGTGAACTATTGCTGTTAAATCACATGGCGATGTGAACTAGATTATTGACTCTAGTGCAAGTGGGAGACTGAAGGAAATATGCCCTAGAGGCAATAATAAAGTTATTATTTATTTCCTTATATCATGATAAATGTTTATTATTCATGCTAGAATTGTATTAACCGGAAACATAATACATGTGTGAATACATAGACAAACAGAGTGTCACTAGTATGCCTCTGCTTGACTAGCTCGTTAATCAAAGATGGTTATGTTTCCTAACCATAGACAAAAGAGTTGTTATTTGAGTAACGAGGTCACATCATTAGTTGAATGATCTGATTGACATGACCCATTCCATTAGCTTAGCACCTGATCGTTTAGTATGTTGCTATTGCTTTCTTCATGACGTATACATGTTCCTATAACTATGAGATTATGCAACTCCCGTTTGCCGGAGGAACACCTTGGGTGCTACCAAACGTCACAACGTAACTGGGTGATTATAAAGGAGCATTACAGGTGTCTCCAAAAGTAGATGTTGGGTTGGCGTATTTCGAGATTAGGATTTGTCACTCCGATTGTCGGAGAGGTATCTCTGGGCCCTCTCGGTAATGCACATCACATAAGCCTTGCAAGCACTGCAACTAATATGTTAGTTGTGATATGATGTATTACGGAACGAGTAAAGAGACTTGCCAGTAACGAGATTGAACTAGGTATTGGATACCGACGATCGAATCTCGGGCAAGTAACATACCGATGACAAAGGGAACAACGTATGTTGTTATGCGGTCTGACCGATAAAGATCTTCGTAGAATATGTAGGAGCCAATATGGGCATCCAGGTCCCGCTATTGGTTATTGACCAGAGACATGTCTCGGTCATGTCTACATTGTTCTCGAACCCGTAGGGTCCGCACGCTTAAGGTTACGATGACAGTTATATTATGAGTTTATGCATTTTGATGTACCGAAGGTTGTTCGGAGTCCCGGATGAGATCGGGGACATGACGAGGAGTCTCGAAATGGTCGAGACGTAAAGATCGATATATTGGACGACTATATTCGGAGTTCGGAAAGGTTCCGAGTGATTCGGGTATTTTCGGGAGTACCGGGGAGTTACGGGAATACGGGGAAGAGTATTGGGCCTTGATGGGCTTTAGTGGGAAGAGGAGAAAAAGGCTGCGCCCCCCCTCCCCTCTAGTCCGAATTGGACTAGGGAAAAGGGGGCCGGCCACCTCTCCTTCTCCTCCTATTCCTTCTCCCTTCCTCCCCTCTTGGTGGACTCCTACTAGGACTTGGAGTCCTAGTAGGACTCCCTATCCTGGCCGCACCTTTGCCTTGGCCGGCCTCCTCCTCCTCCATCCTTTATATACGGAGGCAGGGGCACCTCTAAACACACAAGTTGACACAAGTTGATCCACGTGATCTATTCCTTAGCCGTGTGCGGTGCCCCCTGCCATCATATACCTCGATAATACTGTAGCGGAGTTTAGGCGAAGCCCTGCTGCTGTAGTTCATCAAGATCGTCACCACGCCGTCGTGCTGACGGAACTCTTCCCTGACACTTTGCTGGATCGGAGTCCGGGGATCGTCATCGAGCTGAACGTGTGCTCGAACTCGGAGGTGCCGTAGTTTCGGTGCTTGATCGGTTGGATCGTGAAGACGTACGACTACTTCCTCTACGTCGTGTCATCGCTTCCGCAGTCGGTCTGCGTTGGGTACGTAGACAACACTCTCCCCTCGTTGCTATGCATCACATGATCCTGTGTGCGCGTAGGAATTTTTTTTTGAAATTACTACGAAACCCTACAAACCATTCCTGAGGTATATTCAATACTGAAATCAGCGGAGGTGGAGATCAAAAAGGAACATCAAGTGTTGATGGTCAATAAAACCACTAGTTTCAAGAAAGGCAAGGGTAAGAAGAACTTAAAGAAGGACGGCAAGGGAGTTGCCGCGCCCGGTAAGCCAGTTGCCGGGAAGAAGCCAAAGCATGGACCCAAACCTGAGATTGAGTGCTTTTATTGCAAGGGAAGCGGACACTGGAAGCGGAACTACCCCAAGTACTTAGCGGACAAGAAGGCCGGCAACACCAGAGGTATATGTGATATACATGTAATTGATGTGTACCTTACCAGTACTCGTAGTAGCTCCTGGGTATTTGATACCGGTGCGGTTGCTCATATTTGTAACTCAAAACAGGAGCTGCAAAATAAGTGTAGACTGGCGAAGGACGAGGAGATGATGCGCGTCGGGAATGGTTCCAAGGTCGATGTGATCGCCGTCGGCACGCTACCTCTACATTTACCTACGGGATTAGTTTTAAACCTCAATAATTGTTATTTAGTGCCAGCTTTGAGCATGAACATTGTATCTGGATCTCGTTTAATACGATATGGGTACTCATTTAAATCCAAGAATAATGGTTATTCTATTTATATGAGAGATATGTTTTATGGTCATGCCCCGCTGGTCAATGGTTTATTCTTAATGAATCTCGAACGTGATGTTACACATATTCATAGTGTGAATACCAAAAGATGTAAAGTTGATAACGATAGTCCCACATACTTGTGGCACTGCCGCCTTGGTCACATTGGTGTCAAACGCATGAAGAAGCTCCATGCTGATGGACTTTTGGAGTCCCTTGATTACAAATCATTTGACACATGCGAACCATGCCTCATGGGCAAAATGACCAAGACTCCGTTCTCCGGAACAATGGAGCGGGCAACCAACTTATTGGAAATCATACATACTGATGTGTGCGGTCCAATGAGCGTTGAGGCTCGCGAAGGCTATCGTTATGTTCTCACTCTCACTGACGACTTGAGTAGATATGGGTATGTCTACTTGATGAAACACAAGTCTGAGACCTTTGAAAAGTTCAAAGACTTTCAGAATGAGGTGGAGAATCAACATGACCGAAAAATAAAGTTCTTATGATCAGATCGTGGGGGAGAATATTTAAGTCACGAATTTGGTACGCACTTAAGGAAATGTAGAATCGTTTCACAACTCACGCCGCCTGGAACACCTCGGCGTAACGGTGTGTCCGAACGTCGTAATCGCACTCTATTGGATATGGTGTGATCTATGATGTCACTCACCGATTTACCGCTATCATTTTGGGGATACACTCTAGAGACAGCTACATTCACTTTAAATAGAGCACCGTCTAAATCCGTTGAGACGACACCGTATGAATTATGGTTTGGGAAGAAACCTAAGCTGTCGTTTCTAAAAGTTTGGGATGCGATGCTTATGTCAAGAAACTTCAACCTGAAAAGCTTGAACCCAAGTCGGAAAAATGCGTCTTCATAGGATACCCTAAGAAAACCATTGGGTATACCTTCTACCTCAGATCTGAAGGCAAGATCTTTGTGGCCAAGAATGGGTCCTTTCTGGAGAAAGAGTTTCTCTCGAAAGAAGTAAGTGGGAGGAAAGTAGAACTCGATGAAGTACTACCTCTTGAACCGGAAAGTGGCGCAGCTTAGGAAGATGTTCATGTGGTGCCTGCACCGACTAGAGAGGAAGTTAATGATGATGATCAAGGTACTTCGGATCAAGTTGCTACTGAACTTCGAAGGTCCACAAGGACACGTTCCACACCAGAATGGTATGGCAACCCTGTCCTAGAAATCATGTTGTTAGAAAACGGTGAACCTTCGAACTATGAAGAAGCGATGGCTGGCCCAGATTCCAACAAATGGCTTGAAGCCATGCAATCGGAGATAGGATCCATGTATGAAAACAAAGTATGGACTTTGACAGACTTGCCCGATGATCGGCGAGCCATAGAAAATAAATGGATCTTTAAGAAGAAGACAGACATGGATGGTAATGTTACCATCTATAAAGCTCGACTTGTCGCTAAGGTTTATCGACAAGTTCAAGGGGTTGACTACGATGAGACCTTCTCACCCATAGCAAAGCTTAAGTCCGTCCGAATCATGTTAGCAATTGCCGCATACTATGATTATGAGATATGGCAAATGGACGTCAAAACGGCATTCTTAACGGCTTTCTTAAGGAAGAATTGTATATGATGCAGCCGGAAGGTTTTGTCAATCCTAAGAATGCTAACAAGGTATGCAAGCTCCAGCGCTCCATCTATGGGCTGGTGCAAGCATCTCGGAGTTGGAACATTCGCTTTAATGAAATGATCAAAGCGTTTAAAATTATGCAGACTTATGGAGAAGCCTGCGTTTACAAGAAAGTGAGTGGGAGCTCTGTAGCATTTCTCATACTATATGTGGATGACATACTTTTGATGGGAAATGATATAGAACTTTTGGACAGCATTAAGGCCTATTTGAATAAGTGTTTTTCAATGAAGGACCTTGGAGAAGCTGCTTACATATTAGGCATCAAGATCTATAGAGATAGATCGAGATGCCTCATAGGTCTTTCACAAAGCACATACCTTGATAAGATATTGAAGAAGTTCAATATGGATCAGTCCAAGAAGGGGTTCTTGCCTGTGTTGCAAGGTGTGAAATTGAGCTCGGCTCAATGTCCGACCACGGCAGAATATAGAGAAAAGATGAGTGTCGTCCCCTATGCCTCGGCCATAGGGTCTATCATGTATGCCATGCTATGTACCAGACCTGATGTAAACCTTGCCGTAAGTTTGGTAGGAAGGTACCAAAGTAATCCCGGCATGGAACACTGGACAGCGGTCAAGAATATCCTGAAGTACCTGAAAAGGACTAAGGATATGTTTCTCGTATATGGAGGTGACGAAGAGCTCGTCGTAAAGGGTTACGTCGACGCTAGCCTCGACACTGATCTGGATGACTCTAAGTCAACCGGATACGTGTATATTTTGAATGGTGGGGCAGTAAGCTGGTGCAGTTGCAAGCAAAGCGTCGTGGCGGGATCTACATGTGAAGCGGAGTAGATGGCAGCCTTGGAGGCAGCACATGAAGCAATCTGGATGAAGGAGTTCATTACCGACCAAGGAGTTATTCCCAATGTGTCGGGGCCGATGACTCTCTTCTGTGACAACACTGGAGCCATTGCCCTTGCCAAGGAGCCCAGGTTTCACAAGAAGACCAGACACATCAAGCGTCGCTTCAACTCCATTCGTGAAAATGTTCAAGATGGAGACATAGATATTTGTAAAGTGCACACAGATCTGAATGTCGTAGATCCTTGACTAAACCTCTTCCGCGAGCAAAACATGATCAACACCAGAACTCTATGGGTGTTCGATTCATCACAATGTAACTAGATTATTGACTCTAGTGCAAGTGGGAGACTGTTGGAAATATGCCCTAGAGGCAATAATAAAATGGTTATTACTATATTTCCTTGTTCATGATAATTGTCTATTGTTCATGCTATAATTGTGTTATCCAGAAATCGTCATACATGTGTGAATACATAGACCACAACATGTCCCTAGTGAGCCTCTAGTTGACTAGCTCGTTTGTCAATAGATGGTTACGGTTTCCTGACCATGGACATTGGATGTCATTGATAACGGGATCACATCATTGGAGAATGATGTGATAGACAAGACCCAATCCTAAGCATAGCACAAGATCGTGTAGTTTGTTTGCTAGAGCTTTTCTATTGTCAAGTATCGTTTCCTTAGACCATGAGATCGTGTAACTCCCGGATACCGTAAGAGTGCTTTGGGTGTACCAAACGTCACAACGTAACTAGGTGGCTATAAAGGTATACTACAGGTATCTTCGAAAGTGTCTGTTGGGTTAACTCGAATCGAGACTGGGATTTGTCACTCCGTATGATGGAGAGGTATCTCTGGGCCCACTCGGTAATGTATCATCATAATGAGCTCAATGTGACCAAGTGGTTGGTCACGGGATCATGCATTATGGTACGAGTAAAGTGACTTGCTGGCAACGAGATTGAACGAGGTATTGGGATACCGACGATCAAATCTCGGGCAAGTAACATACCGATTGACAAAGGGAATTGTATACGGGATTACTTGAATCCTCGACATCGTGGTTCATCCGATGAGATCATCGAGGAGCATGTGGGAGCCAACATGGGTATCCAGGTCCCGCTGTTGGTTATTGACCGGAGAGTCGTCTCGGTCATGTCTGTGTGTCTCCCGAACCCGTAGGGTCTACACACTTAAGGTTTGGTGACGCTAGGGTTGTAGAGATATTAGTATGCGGTAACCCTAAAGTTGTTCGGAGTCCCGGATGAGATCCCGAACGTCACGAGGAGTTCCGGAATGGTCCAGAGGTGAAGATTTGTATATAGGAAGTCCAGTTTCGGCCACCGGAAAGTTTCGGGGTTCACCGGTATTGTACCGGGACCACCGGAAGGGTCCCGGGGGTCCACCGGGTGGGCCACCTATCCTGGAGGGCCCCATGGGCTGAAGTGGGAGGGGAACCAGCCCCTGGTGGGCTGGTGCGCCCCCCTTGGGCCTCCCCCTGTGCCTAGGGTTGGAAACCCTAGGGGTGGGGGCGCCCCACTTGGCTTGGGGGGCAAGTCCCCCCCTTGAGATTCAATCTCTAGGGGGGCGGCGCCCCCCACCCCAGGGCCCCTATATAAAGAGGGGGAGATGGAGGGCTGCGCACCCCAGCTTTTGGCGCCTCCCTCTCCCTCCGTAACACCTCTCCCTCTCGCTGAGCTTGGCGAAGCCCTGCCGAGATTGCTGCTACTTCCACCACCACGCCGTCGTGCTATTGGATCTCCATCAAAGTCTCCCTCCCCCTTGCTGGATCAAGAAGGAGGAGACGTCTTCGCCAACCGTACGTGTGTTGAACGCAGAGGTGCCGTCCGTTCGGCGCTAGGATCATCGGTGATTTGAATCACGACGAGTACGACTCCTTCATCCCCGTTCTCTTGAATGCTTCCGTTTGCGATCTACAAGGGTATGTAGATGCACTCCTCTCTCTCGTTGCTAGATGACTCCATAGATTAATCTTGGTGATGCGTAGAAAAATTTTATTTTCTGCTACGTTCCCCAACATGACTTCCGTTGGCTTGTGATCTTTGTAATTGGGCATCATTTGGATCAATGTGCACATGGTATCATATTTTCCATCCAAGGCTCTTAGTATATTCTTGATGATGAATTTGTCAGTCATCTCTTCGCTTCCTAAGCCGGCAATCTCATTTGTGATGAGAGAAAGCCTAGAGTACATCTCAGCGACCCCTTCACCATCCTTCATTTTGAACTTGTCATGTTGACTTTGAAGCACATCCAATTTGGATTCCTTGATGGACTCAGTACCTTCGTGCATTGATACGTCTCCAACGTATCTATAATTTTTGATTGTTCCATGCTATTATACTATCTGTTTTGGATGTTTAATGGGCTTTATTATGCACTTTTATATTATTTTTGGGACTAACCTATTAACCGGAGGCCCAGTGTAGATTGTTTTTTTGCCTATTTATGTGTTTTGCATAAAAGGAATATCAAACGGAGTCCAAACAGAATGAAACCTTTGGAGAATTGTTTTTGGAACAAACACAATCCAGGAGACTTGGAGTGGACGTCAAGGAAGAAACGATGCGGCCACGAGGTAGGAGGACGCGCCCAGGGGGCGTAGGCACGCCCCCACCCTCATGGGCCCCTCGTGGCTCCACCGACCTACTTCTTTTGCCTATATATGCTTATATACCCCGAAAACATCCAGGAGCACCATGAAACCCTATTTCCACCGCCGCAACCTTTTGTACCCGTGAGATCCCATCTTGGGGCCTTTTCCAGTGCTCCGTCGGAGGGGGAATCGATCATGGAGGGCTTCTACATCAACACCATAGCCTCTCTGATGATGTGTGAGTAGTTTACCACAGACCTTTGGGTCCATATTTATTAGCTAGATGGCTTCTTCTCTCTCTTTGATTCTCAATACAAAGTTCTCCTCGATCTTCTTGGAGATCTATTCGATGTAATACCTTTTGTGGTGTGTTTCGAGATCCGATGAATTGTGGGTTTATGATCAAGATTATCTATGAACAATATTTGATTCTTCTCTGAATTATTATATGTATGATTTGATATCTTTGCAAGTCTCTTTGAATTATCAGTTTGGTTTGGCCTACTAGATTAATCTTTCTTGCAATAGGAGAAGTGCTTAGCTTTGTGTTCAATCTTGCGGTGTCCTTTCCCAGTGACAGCAGGGGCAGCAAGGAACGTATTGTATTGTTGCCATCAAGGTTAAAAGATGGGTTTTATATCATATGGCTTGAGTTTATCCCTCTACATCATGTCATCTTGCTTAATGCGTTACTCTGTTCTTATGAACTTAATACTCTAGATGCATGCTGGATAGCGGTCGATGTGTGGAGCAATAGTAGTAGATGCAGAATCGTTTCGATCTACTTGTCACGGACGTTATGCCTATATACATGATCATGCCTAGATATTCTCATAACTATGCGCTTTTCTATCAATTGCTCGACAGTAATTTGTTCACCCACCGTAAGATATGCTATCTTGATAGAAGCCACTAGTGAAACCTATGGCCCTCGGGTCTCTTTTCCATCATATTATATCTCTTTTATTTACATTGCTTCTCGTTTACTATTTTGCAATCTTTACTTTTCAATCTATACAACAAAAATACCAAAAATATTTATCTAATTATCTTTATCAGATCTCACTTTTGCATGTGGCCGTGAAGGGATTGACAACCCCTTTATCACGTTGGTTGCAAGGTTCTTATTTGTTTGTGCAGGTACAAGGAGACTTGTATGTAACCTCCTACTGGATTGATACCTTGGTTCTCAAAAACTGAGTGAAATACTTACGCTACTTTGCTGCATCACCCTTTCCTCTTCAAGGTAAAACCAACGCATGCTCAAGAGGTAGCAAGAAGGATTTCTGGCGCCGTTGTCGGGGAAGCTTACGCCAAGTCAAGTCAAGATTTGATCTCTCGACAACTCGCCGATTTCTGGCATCGTTGCCGAAAAGATCTACGCACAAGTCAAGACATACCAAGTACCCATCACAAACTCTTATCCCTCGCATTACATTATTTGCCATTTGCCTCTCATTTTTCTCTCTCCCACTTCACCCTTGCCGTTTTATTCGCCCTTTTTCGTTCGTCTCTATTTGCTTGCTTCTTGTGTGTCCGTGTGTTAGATTGTTTGTTTCGCCGTCATGGCCAGTGCTTCTATCATTGTTAGTACTCCCGAGAATGAAGTCCTTAATTTTAAACAAAGGGAGGGAGAAAATTTAAAAGATGCTTGGTACAGAATTTGCAATGCTCAGAATAGATCCACTAGGAAGCAATCTACTTCCGTTCTTCTTCGCAATTTTTATGTAGCCATCACTCCTTGGAACAGATATTTTCTTGACACCATTACCGGAGGGAATTTCTTGGGTAGCCATACTTTTGATTCTTATAATGCTATGATAGATTTGTTTGGCTCACCACCTCTTTTGGTTAATGGAACTATTTTAACTTTGGAACACGTGATGCAAAGGCTTGAAATTATTGAAAATAAAGTTGCCATTGTGGAGTTGATTGAGAATTTGGATAAAAATATCCACAACCAAATTACCCAATATGGATCTAAGGTAGGAGTTACTCTGAAAAGTTTTAAAGAAAAAGAACCCATAGTTGACAGAAAATTAGATCAAGATTCCACTAGAATTGATAAACTTGAGGATATTATGACCAACTTAGGTTCTGCTTTTTCTGCCGTGAGAAATACTTCATACCCTCCTACTACCAAAGTTGCTAAATTTATGTATGTTCCTAAAAATAAGGGTGGATCTTCTAGGAAAGAAACTGCGGATCTCAAATCAATAAGTGTTCACCCTAATTTTTTCGCTATCATTAAGGAACATTTTGCTACAAATGAATTTCTTGATTTCTTGCCTAGGAGTTTGATCATTAATAAAAAGAAGGAAACTCCTAAGGGTTATAAGTGTTCAATTGAAGAATTTCCAACCAAAGATGGTAATACCTAGATCTATTCTTGTTTTTATGCCTAGCTAGGGGCGTTAAACGATAGCGCTTGTTGGGAGGCAACTCAATTTTATATTTGTTCTTTACTTTTTGTTCCTGTTTAGTAATAAATAATTCCCTAGCCTCTGGTTAGATGTGGCTTTGTGTTTTAATTAGTGTTTGTGCCAAGTAAAACCTTTAGGATAACCTACGGTGATAATTAATTTGATCTTGCTGAAAAACAGAAACTTTTGCACGCACAAGATTAGTTTTCATAAATCACATAAACATGATTTTCAGTTGATTATTTTTAAGAAGATTAATAAAAAAATTACCTAGGACTTCCTAATTTGGTAGAATTTTTCCAGAAGTATTCGAGAGTTACAGATTGCTACAGACTGTTCTGTTTTTGACAGATTCTGTTTTTCGTGTGTTGTTTGCTTATTTTGATGAATCTATGGCTAGTATTGGGGGTATGAACCATAGAGAATTTGGAATACAGTAGGTTTAACACCAATATAAATAAATGATGAGTTCATTACAGTACCTTAAATTGGTGGTTTGTTTTCTTGCACTAACGGAGCTCATGAGATTTTCTGTTGAGTTTTGTGTTGTGAAGTTTTCAAGTTTTGGGTAAAGATTTGATGGATTTTGGAATAAGGAGTGGCAAGAGCCTAACCTTGGGGATGCCCAAGGCACCCCAAGGTAAAATTCAAGGACAACCAAAAGCCTAAGCTTGGGGATGCCCCAGAAGGCATCCCCTCTTTCGTCTTCGTCTATCGGTAACTTTACTTGAGGCTATATTTTTATTCACCACATGATATGTGTTTTGCTTGGAGCGTCTTGTATGATTTGAGTCTTTGCTTTTTAGTTTATCACATTCAACCTTTCTGTACACACCTTTTGGAGAGACACACATGAATCGGAATTTATTAGAATACTCTATGTGCTTCACTAATATCTTTCGAGCTAGACAATCTTGCTCTAGTGCTTCACTTATACCTTTTTAGAGCACGGTGGTGGTTTTATTTTGTAGAAATTATTGATCTCTCATGCTTCACTTATATTATTTTGAGAGTCTTTTAGAACAACATGGTAATTTGCTTTGGTTATAAAATTAGTTCTAATATGATGGGCATCCAAGTTGGGTAAAACTAAAACTTTCATATGGAGTGCATTAAACACTATGATAAATTTGATACTTGATAATTTTTTGAGATACAAAGGTGGTAATGTTAGAGTCATGCTAGTTGGGTAATTATGAAATTGAGAAATACTTGTGTTAAAGTTGGCAAGTCCCGTAGCATGCACGTATGGTGAACGTTCTGTGACAAATTTGAAGCATGGGGTGTTCTTTGATTGCCTTCCTTATGAGTGGAGGTCGGGATCGCGCGATGGTTAACTCCTACCAACCCTTCCCCTAGGAGCATGCGTAGTAGTACTTTGCTTCAAGGGCTAATAAACTTTTGCAATAAGTATATGAGTTCTTTATGACTAATGTGAGTCCATGGATTATACACACTCTTACCGTTCCACAATTTGCTAGCCTCTACGATATCGTGCATTGCCCTTTCTCACCTTGAGAGTTGGTGCAAACTTTGCCGGTGCATCCAAACCCCGTGATACGATACGCTCTATCACACATAAACCTCCTTATATCTTCCTCAAAACAGCCACCATACCTACCTATTATGGCATTTAGCCATTCCGGGATATATTGCCATGCAACTTTCCACCGTTCCGTTTATTATGACACGCTCCATCATTGTCATATTGCTTTGCATGATCATGTAGTTTACATCATATTTGTGGCAAAGCCACCTTTATATTTCTTTCATACATGTCGCTCTTGATTCATTGCATATCCCCGTACACCGCCGGAGGCATTCACATAGTCATATTTTGTCCTAAGTATTGAGTTGTAACTCTTGAGTTGTAAATAAATAGAAGTGTGATGATTTCCATTATTAGAGCATTGTCCCATGTGAGGAAAGGATGATGGAGACTATGATTCCCCCACAAGTCGGGATGAGACTCCGGATGAAATAAAAAAAGAGAAAAAAAAGAGGCCAAAGAAGCCCAAATAAAAAAAATGAGAGAAAGAGAGAGAAGGGACAATGTTACTATCCTTTTTACACACTTGTGCTTTATGATCTTCATGATAGAGAGTTCCTTATTTTGTCACTTTCATATACTAGTGGGAATTTTTCATTATAGAACTTGGCTTGTATATTCCAATGATGGGCTTCCTCAAAATGCCCTAGGTCTTCGTGAGCAGGCAAGTTGGATGCACACCCACTTAGTTTCTTTTTATGTGCTTTCATACATTTATAGCTCTAGTGCATCCATTGCATGGCAATCCCTACTCCTCGTATTGACATCAATTGATGGGCATCTCCATAGCCCGTTGATTAGCCGCGTCAATGTGAGACTTTCTCCTTTTTTGTTTTCTCACATAATCCCTATCATCATACTCTACTCCACCCATAGTGCTATGTCCATGGCATATGCTCATGTATTGCGTGAGGGTTGAAAAGGCTGAAGCGCGTTAAAAAGTATGAACCAATTGCTTGGTTGAAACCGGGGTTGTGCATGATGGGAGCATTTTGTGTGACGAAAATGAATCATGGCCAAACTATATGATTTTGTAGGGATAAGCTTTCTTTGGCTATGTTATTTTGATAAGACATAAACTGTTTGGTTAGCATGCTTGAAGTATTACTATTTTTATTTTGAATCTTTTGGATCTGAACATTCATGCCACAATAAAGATAATTACATTGAAAATTATGTTAGGTAGCATTCCACATCAAAAATTCTGTTTTTATCATTTACCTACTCGAGGGCGAGCAGGAATTAAGCTTGGGGATGCTTGATACGTCTCCAACGTATCTATAATTTTTTATTGTTCCATGCTATTGTATTATCTGTTTTGGATGTTTAATGGGCTTTATTATGCACTTTTATATTATTTTTGGGACTAACCTATTAATCGGAGGCCCAGTGCAAATTGCTGTTTTTTTGCCTATTTCAGTGTTTTGCAGAAAAGGAATATCAAACGGAGTCCAAATGAAATGAAACCTTTGGGGAATCGTTTTTGGAACAAACGCAATCCAGGAGACTTGGAGTGGACGTCAAGGAAGCAACAAGGTGGCCACGAGGTAGGAGGGCGCGCCCAGGGGGTAGGCGCTCCCCCCACCCTCGTGGGCCCCTCGTGGCTCCACCGACCTACTTCTTTCGCCTATATATACTCATATACCCCAAAAACATCCAGGAGCACCACGAAACCCAATTTCCACCGCCGCAACCTTCTGTACCCGTGAGATCCCATCTTGGGGCCTTTTCCGGCGCTCCGCTGGAGGGGGGAATCAATCATGGAGGGCTTCTACATCAACACCATAGCCTCTCCGATGATGTGTGAGTAGTTTACCACAGACCTTCAGGTCCATAGTTATTAGCTAGATGGCTTCTTCTCTCTCTTTGATTCTCAATACAAAGTTCTCCTCGATCTTCTTGGAGATCTATTCGAAGTAATACCTTTTGCGGTGTGTTTGTCGAGATTCGATCAATTGTGGGTTTATGATCAAGATTATCTATGAACAATATTTGATTCTTCTCTGAATTCTTATATGTATGATTTGATATCTTTGCAAGTCTCTTCAAATTATCAGTTTGGTTTGGCCTACTAGATTGATCTTGATATCTTTGCAAGTCTCTTCGAATTATCAATTTGGTTTGGCCTACTAGATTGATCTTTCTTGCAATAGGAGAAGTGCTTAGCTTTGGGTTCAATCTTGCGGTGTCCTTTCCCAGTGACAGCAGGGGCAGCAAGGCACGTATTGTATTGTTGCCATCAAGGTTAAAAGATGGGTTTTATATCATATGGCTTGAGTTTATCCCTCTACATCATGTCATCTTGCTTAATGCGTTACTCTGTTCTTATGAACTTAATACTCTAGATGCATGCTGGATAGCGGTCGATGTGTGGAGCAATAGTAGTAGATGCAGAATCGTTTCGATCTACTTGTCACGGACGTTATGCCTATATACATGATCATGCCTAGATATTCTCATAACTATGCGCTTTTCTATCAATTGCTCGACAGTAATTTGTTCACCCACCGTAAGATATGCTATCTTGAGAGAAGCCACTAGTGAAACCTATAGCCCACGGGTCTCTTTTCCATCATATTATATCTCTTTTATTTACATTGCATCTCGTTTACTATTTTGCAATCTTCACTTTTCAATCTATACAACAAAAATACCAAAATATTTAGCTAATTATCTTTATCAGATCTCACTTTTGCAAGTGGCCGTGAAGGATTGACAACCCCTTTATCACGTTGATTGCAAGGTTCTTATTTGTTTGTGCAGGTACAAGGCGACTTGCGTGTAATATCCTACTGGATTGATACCTTGGTTCTCAAAAACTGAGGGAAATACTTACGCTACTTTGCTGAATCACCCTTTCCTCTTCAAGGGAAAACTAACGCATGCTCAAGAGGTATCATGCATATCAACCAAAGTATCCCAAATTTCCTTTGCATTCTCAAGACGGCTGATTTTGTTGAATTCTTTGGGGCACAATCCGTTGAAGAGAATATCGCAAGCTTGAGCATTGTATTGCAACATCTTTAATTCTTTCGCGGACGCTCATGATCCGTTTCTCTTCCATCCTCGAAGTATTCACCTTGCAAGCCAATATGCACAATAGCCCAAACGGCGGGGTTATGACCAAGAATATGCATTTTTCATATTATGCTTCCAACTAGCAAAATCAGTACCATCAAAGTAAGGACCTCTACGGTGGTAATTTCCCTCGCTAGACGCCATACTCTCCTAGGTTGTGAAACCAAGGCTATGATCACCAAAGCTATGGAAATCAAGGCAAATGGATACCAAAATTCTGATACCACTTGTAGGATCGAAAGTAGGTCTAGAGGGGGGTGATTAGACTACTTGACCAAATAAAAATCAAACATTTTCCCAATTTTAATAGTTGGCAGATTTTAGCAACTAGTACAAGTCAAGCAATCAACCTACACATGCAATTCTAAGAGTGTAGCAGCAGAAAGTAAAACATTGCATATGAAGGTAAAGGGAAGGGTTTGGAGAAGGCAAACTCAATGTAGACACGGAGATTTTTGGCGTGGTTCCGATAGGTGGTGCTATCATACATCCACGTTGATGGAGACTTCAACCCACGAAGGGTAATGGTTGCGCGAGTCCACAGAGGGCTCCACCCACGAAGGGTCCACGAAGAAGCTACCTTGTCTATCCCACCATGGCCATCGCCCACGAAGGACTTGCCTCACTCGGGTAGATCTTCACGAAGTAGGCGATCTCCTTGCCCTAACAAACTTCTTGGTTCAACTCCACAATCTTGTTGGAGGCTCCCAAGCGACACCTAACCAATCTAGGAGACACCACTCTTGAAAAGGTAATAGATGGTGTGTTGATGATGAACTACTTGCTCTTGTGCTTCAAATGATAGTCTCCCCAACACTCAACTCTCTCTCACACAGATTTGGCTATGGTGGAAAGATGATTTGAGTGGAAAGCAACTTGGGGAAGGCTAGAGATCAAGATTCTTGTGGTTGGATTGGAATGTTTTGATCTCAACACATGAGTAGGTGGTTCTCTCTCAGAAAATGAGTAGTGGAAGTGTAGGCACGTTCTGATGGATCTCTCTCAAATGGAGATGGGGGTGGAGGGGTATATATAGCCTTCAGACAAAATCCAACCGTTACACACATTTGACCCAACTCGGTCAAACCGAATAGAAGAACTCGATGAGACGGATTTAGTTCAAAATGTGAACGTTAGGAATCTCGATGGGACCGACGAGATCAACTCAGTGGGACAGATGTGCTAGGGCTTAGGGCAAACATCAACTCGATGGCACCAATTGCATCAACTCGGTTAGAACGAAGTGAAGAAATAAGGCAACAGAGAGGATGTCAAGCAAACTCGATGGAACCGATTGCACATTGACCAAAATAATTGCAATAGGCAACAGAGAGTTTGCAAGGCCATCTTGGTGAGACCGAGATCCGTATCGGTGTGACCGAATTGTCTAGGGTTTCTGGCAGTGGCTATGTCAACTGAACTCGATGGCGCCGGATGGATCACTTCGGTGGGCCCGAGTTTGACTTTGAGGTTTTGGACAAATGTGGAAATGAGAAAGTGGCTGAGAGTTTTGGAGAAATATCACTAAGCACTTTGAGCAAGTAGACCATTAGGCAACACCTCATCCTCTTTTAATAGTATTGGCTTTCCTATGAACTCAATGTGATCTTGGATCACTAAAATAGAAATGAAGAGTCTTGACCTTTTTCCACTTTGTCCCTAGTATTTTGAGGGTCCACATCTCTAGTCCATGCCATGCCAATCATTGAACTCTCTTAAATATTTAACTTGAAAGGATATTAGTTCAATGATCTATATGTTGTTATGAATTACCAAAACCACTCGGGGATTAGTTGCACTTTCAGACCGAGTTTCTAGGATTTAGGCAGTGGCTCTATAGGTGTATCTCGTGGGACTGAGTGTGACTTTAGGGTTTTGGACATATAGGATTGTGAGGGTGTAGTTGAGGGGTTTTGGAGCAATATCTCTAAGCACTTGAGCAACTGACTCATAATCAAAACCTCATCCCCTTTTAACAGTATTATCTTTCCTATGATCTCAATGTGATCTTTGGTCACTTAACCAAAAAATGTAGAGTCCTGGAGCTTTTGCCAATGCTTTGTCTTTTGCATTTGAGGGGTCCACATTCACATCTCATAATCATACCTAGATTGAACTTTCCTAAAATATTCATTGAATGGGCATTAGTTCAATGGTGTATATGTTGTTATGAATTACCAAAACCACCGGGGGATTAGTTGCACTTTCACAATGTTCCCTCATTGAAGGCATTGAATGGAGTTTACTCGCACTCTCCATCGAAGTGAAAACTCGTGATCTAACACCATTCCCTTCCTTGAGGTGTTGTTGTTGGAGCATCTATCACCATTCTTCTTCTTATTCTTCTTCTTCTTCTTCTTCTTCTTCTTCTTCTTCTTCTTCTTCTTCTTCTTCTTCTTCTTCTTATTCTTCTTCTTATTATTATTATTTAGGACTTCGACACCTCCAGCCCACCTAAAATGCTACTCGGGACTCGCGCCTCTGGCCCTTCCCTCTTGCTCTGCATGCACTTCCTCCCTGGCCGACCCGTCATTGTACCATCCCGGCCTTCCAGCAAGGCCTTGTCGGATTTCCGCTGCTCCACCCGGACGTCGCGCCGCTTTGCCTACATCATCATCCCACCTCTCATCCATCTGTCGTGCAGGTACCATCCGCCTCTGTGAATGTCGTCCATGGGGATCACCACACCCGGCAAGTGTTTGGCGATAATGCTAAATTTTTGACATTTTTTTCTCCCTTTTTTGAAGCAATGAATTTGGACATGGAGTGCTTGTACAACAAATTTTTTGAGTCTACCGACAATGAGGAGTATGCGAATGAAATGGCATTGATGCTGGTGGTCCTTGAATACGCGGAGTGTGCGAAAGAACATGTTCTCAATTTCAAGGGATTGATCAATGGTCATCGTTGAATCGGAACAGAGCACGGGGGCATTTGACGTTGATGGACGACTAATTTGCCCTTGATGCCCTATTCACAAAAAAATTCGTCGTCACTTTCTGATGCGAATAAATTTGTTCGACAATCTCTACAATAGCGTCTGGGCCTACGAAAACTACTTCATCTTGAAGAAGGATGACATAGGAAGAATTCGATTCTCTGGTTACCAGAAGTGCACGGCTGCATTGCCGATGCTTTCATATGGCACAGTTGCATATTTGTGGGATGAGTCCGGATGTCTAAGAGCACATGCGCAGACATCATGGTTAGATTTTCTACTACGGTCGTCGAGGATTTGGACCTCGGTACTTGAGAGAACGAACGGTCGCAAACACCAAAAGGCTCATGGCACTCTCAAAAGCAAGATGTTGGCAAGTTCGAGGACTTGCAAAATTATGGAATCAAGAGATCTTGTGGGAGGTGATAACATGTTTGTGATGAGGGCACAACATGATCATGCAAGATGAGGGTGTAGATGTTGCCGGAGGTCTGAAATTTGAGAACATGGATGATTCTATCCAACCTACACATCAGAATCCGGCCACATTTAAGGAGTTTGTCCAAATTCATCAACAGATTCGTCATTGAGGAACTCATGGCAACTTAAGGAAGATCTGACTGAGCATCTGCGAACGCTTAAAGGGGAGAACTAGAACATATGTGCGAGTTGAATTGAAGTTTGAACTATTTTATTCAAAACTTAGTGAGATTGTAATATTTACATTTGAGCTAGCGTCGCATTTGAATAATTTCACTCCTCAAAGATTTTATGCTATTGTTGTAAGTGTTGCGGACTTTAAAAAAATAGAGGCTAACGTTTGGGGGACTGGGTTGGGTCACCGATTTCTGTATCCTGATCCGCGGACGCGTCCGAACTAGTCCACGGACAAATATTGTGTTCATTTTGAGGGTCAACATTGAAGATGCCCTTTTGAAAAAACATAGAACTTTATTCATTTGCAATAACAAGTACATCGTTTATGAGGAGGGGTACAATTTCACTCAAAGGCTCCTCAAACTAGTCAAAAGTTGAAGAAAGTCTAGCTAACTTAGCAAGTTCATGGGCAACTTTATTTGCTTCTCTATGACAGTGCTTGAATCTAGTAATGGAAAAATCACAAGCCAAAAAATAATAAGCGTCAAACACTGTTGCCCCCGTACTCGTCGCCCGTCCTCCATTGTTCATGGTTTCAGTGACCTCCAAGTTATCTAAATTAATAACGAGGCGGTTCCAACCCACCTTTTGAGCAATGGATACACCATATCTAAGCGCCAAAGCTTCCGTCGTCAGGACATCTGTGCACCAATCAATTCTCCAATTTCCCCCTTCAATGAATTTTCCTTTATCGTCCCTCAAAACAGCATTAGCCTTGCCCCTAAGTAGTCATGATCAAAAGAGGCATCCATATTAAGTTTTACAAAACCACTTGGAGGTTGGATCAACCCCCTCTTTCCATAGTAGCCTTCGGTGATATAGCCATGACATATTTTTAATGTAATAGCGGGAATCTCCATAGAAATTTGGTTAGTGTCTCGGGTTTTTTGCTTATGGATCAACTTTTGCCTCTCCCACAACAGATGCCGAGTTGTAATTGCAATCATCTCACAAACATTCTCAATACCCAAGATAGCCAGCTCATGTTTAGGTATAAAAATAAAAATTCAAGGACAACCTCACCAGCATAATCAACTTCGCAAGTTCTTTTAATGACCTGATCCAGCCCCATCACTCTCCAAATCTTCTTTGCTTTCTGACATTGAAATAACATATGCTTCATATCTTCTGATCCAAATGGGCAAGAAGGACAACTGGGAGAAACTTTTATGTGCCTATTCGCCAAAGTAACTCGACACTGAAGAGTGCCATGCAAAGTGCGGCATATAAAAAAATTACCTTCGCCGGGCAAGATAACTCCCATATCTCACTCCAAATAGGATCAACAGTTAGATGTCACATATTATCAGTTCTTCTAAGTTCTATCCCATGTTGGTCTTCCCATTCCACAACATAGACTGGTCGAAAAGAAAATATTCCATTTTTTTTAATAGCTCCAAGCGACAAAATCCAACATGTCATATTAAGGAAGAGGAATTGCAAGGACCCGTTGTGCGTAACTGGCCATAATGTTTGTGTAACCAGATTTCCGTCTCAATTATTAGTAACATGGTTAATTAAATCAGAGACCCTTGAGATCATATTAGTCCCTCTAGGGGTGATTTCTTTTCTATTTTCACAATTCGGTATCCAAGCATCTTTCCAAATATCAATATTATGACCATTGCGAATCAACCTGTGGTTGGATGGTTAGAGGGACTGTGGTATCCCCAGCCCACCAGGGTTCAAGTCCTGGTGCTGGCATTTATTTCTGAATTTATTTCAGGATTTCCAGCGATGCCCTTTTAGTGGGAGGAGACGTTCCCGTCGACAACGAGGTGGCTATGGTGACTTCGTAAATTTCAAGATGTATACCAGCTCAGTCTTTCGGAGGTGCTCATAGGGGTAGGGTGTGCGTGTGTGCGTTCATAGGGGTGAGTGTATGCACGTGTATATGAGCGCTTACATCTGTACTGTGTTCAACAAAAATATTATGACCATTTCCAACACGCCATATATAACCATGATTTAGACAATTAACCTCCGTCATACTACATTGTCAGGTAAAAGAGGAACCCTTCTTTATACCTTTGTATTTGATAAATCACCATTTGCACATAAGGACTCTAGATTCTCAAGAAGACGACAGCTTGTTTTACCAACATTGCCAGGTTGAAACAATGAATATCCGAGAATCTCATTCCTCCTTGGTGATAGTTGAAGATGCCCTCATGGGACAAATTTCTAAAAGGTACCCCCTAAAATTGTACTGTATCTTTTTCCGAGGAGCCCCAGTCGTGAAGAGTCGCAAGGTGGCTAAGAGCAACTCTAGCAGACCCCGCAAAACGCCCGGCCCGCAAAAATTCCGGTGAGTATGCGGGCTCGGGCCAATTTTCCGGCCAGAACAGAGCCCGCATACTCGCCCGGCCCGCAAACATTTTTGCCGCAGCCCGCAAACTGCACGCCCCGAGCACTATAAGTGCGGTTCCGCGACCCTTTTGCGGGTCCAAACCCTATCCCTCCTTCGCCGCGAGCCACCCGATTCCCCTTTCCCCTCTCCCAATTTCCCACCGCCGGCGACCCTCCGCCCCGCCTCCAGCCGCCATGTGAGGGCGAATGTGGAGCTCCGGACGCGGCTCCCGCAGCATATCCGGCTGCGAGAGGGACCCGGAGCGCGAGCGGCGCGTCCGGTCCGACGGCGCGAGGAAGCGCGGCGCCCGGAAGTGGACCAACCACGGGATGTCGCCGCCGGCGAGCTTCGAGCGCCGCGAGCCGGAGGAGTACGACCGCTGACGCGCGTCCTTCTCCTCCGTGAGGTCTTCCTACGTCGGATCCTCCTCCTCCGCCGCCGCGGGGTTCCTCCCCGTGAAGAGGGAGTGGTCAGACGAGGAGGAGGAGCCGGAGCCGCCGGCGCCGTTCGCCTTCGTCCCGGTGAAGGAGGAGCCCGAGGAGCCCGCTCCGCTCGGCCGCCGCGGAGTCGTCGGGCCCGAGGACTTTGTCGCGGACTTCGACGCCATCGTCGCCGCCATCGCCGAGCGGAGCGTGCGCGAGGAGGAGGAGCTACGGCGCCACGCCAAGGAGCTCGAAGCCCTCGAGTGGCGGCAGGCGGTCGCCGATAACGTCGCCGCCAACGAGAAGGCTGCCGAGTGGCACCGCATCCGCGCGGAGCAGGCGGAGAAGTACGTCGATCTGTGCAGCTCCGGCGAGGAGGATTGAGCGTCCGGCTCCTCCACGACGTCGTCCAGTTTGCCGCGACCTCGCCGCCGTCAGATCCGACCCCCTAGTACTAGTTTAACGTAGTATGTAGTATAGCTATGCTTATAGTTTGTTGATCATGTGATAAACTATGTAGTATGTGATGAACTATGTTTGTGCAATTTCTCCCGCGAAAGTATTTTTTCAAAATATGCAGGTTTAGATACGGGTTCTGCTCCCCGCAAACGCGTTTTGCGGGTCGTATTTTTGCAGGGTCTGCTAGAGTTGCTCTAAGGTGGTCGAGATGGTGATGGGGGACAGGGTGTTGCGGCGGGGAGTGGCGGAGGCCCGGGAGGTGACGAAGAGGGCATGGGTGGAGGACGGCGCTGCCAGATTTCTTCTGAATCTTGTGCGGCTGCATGCAGGATACGGCAAAGCACCTTGCATTGTTTTGATGTGGATCTCTAGCAGCCAGAACGTACGTAGGTTGGGGATGTTGGAACTTGGAAGAGCTTTTAGCTCCGGCTGCTGGTCGTCTGGCTTCTGTGAATCTGTCAGCAATGTTTTGCATGATGAAGGAATTGCCTTAATACGTTCATAAAGTAGTTCCGTTAAAAAGCTACTCCCTCTGTCCTAAAATATAAGAACTATACTAATGTCAAAAATGTTCTTATATTATGGGACGGAGGGAGTAGGTGGCTGCCAATGGAGTGAAATTTCTGAAGGGCCCCATAAGAAAAATTATGAACACAGGACTTGCATCCACGTCCCAACAAAATCAAACGTACTGAAAGCAACGCCGCCACTGTGCTGCGAAAGCAGATGTAACCACCACCGACCTTTCTTCATGTAAGATGGAAATCACAACAATGATCACGGCCGCCATTTGTTTTTCTCATCAGAATTGGTTCTCGTATGAATCAAAGAGAAAGCTAGAGATGGACCCTCTCGAAATTTAGATTATTAATAGATCACAGCCGACAGTTTGATCAAAATTATTCAAGTTGAGCCTCGCCAAACAGTACACCCGCATACGCTATCAGAGCCAAAAATGATAATAAAACTCTCCGAAAAACTAGGAAAAGAATAAACCATGGGATGACAAGATCACTGTCTCGAATCCCAACCATCAGATGGAGCAAAAGAGAACCAGGAAACGCGTAGTAGATTCGTAACCCACTCAAGTGCTTGGCCCTCAGAGTGGGGGCTGGCCAGTAGAAGAGGAAGTCATGATAGCCAGTGTCTCCGTCACGGAAGACATGGCACTCAGCGCCGCCTTGAGAACATCCTGAGAGCACCCAGGCTTCACTATGCTCTTCACCTGCACGACGTACAAGAGTTAGACATCACGAAGCAGAATCTTGTTTATCAATGAGAGGTGCCGTGCTTTGATGGCCTCGAGCTAAGATCTTATTGATTCATGAAAACTACCTTCTCCAAGTATTCCTGCAATTTCTTGATCCTGCCCATGTAGTCTTGATCCTCGACGCACAGTGAAATAGGCTTGGCATCAGCACCTGGCCCTTCGAATTGGAGTGGCCCAGGGTTTCTGTAGATGTCTTCCAACAAGCAGCTGGATGAATTCTGCCTCAACATCCTGGAAAACACAAGTCCATGTTTACACATGAGGTTTACATGTCTTCTTTACTATACTATCATAAAACTAACAGACGAAGAAGAATTGAAAGCAGCTCCTTGGCAAACATGGTTACTAGTAGAAAACATGACAACCTTTCTCTTCAAAAATAAAATCAACAAATTATGTACTTACTCATATGCTTTTCCTCTCAAGTCAACACTAGCCATATGCACAGCTGGCTTCCCGATTTGTGTGGTTGCAGGGCCACGTGACCATCCCTTCACGGTCATCATGGACTGATCACACAAAAACAGATGTGAGTTGCGCATTCCCTTTACCAGCTACTACTATACTTGTAAAAATTGCAGTGGTTACATGAACTAAAAGGTTTTGTAGTGATAGTGACAAACTTACCGAAATAGGAGCAGCACCACATCGCCACTTGTTCAGGGGGCTCTTAAGATTTGTCACAGTGGCCATGTAACCGTTCAAACCAGCTGCCAAGATGTGGTAACACACATGTCCCAGAACCTGAAATCAACCGCTCAAAAGATAAATAGACAGCAAAGCAATTTGCTAAGTCAAAATTAGTAAGGTGAGCTGGAACTTGCATAGGCATAATCACAGTCGAACTTCGAAGGCATTGCACCCCTAGCTTGGTAGCCAAAGAAGTGACAGATTGCATTGAACTTCTTTCCTTTGTAAGTGCCTTCCTTCTGCAAGATTACAAGGGAAACACATTATGAGCTCACAGAACCATTGCTTGTGGCACCAAAACTGGACATCCAATTAAACTGGCAGTTGTGAGCAAATCCACAGAAAATGCATACCAAACGTTTGTTCATTTCGGTCTCAACCAATTGAGCTAGAAGCTTTTCGGTTTCAATCTGCACAGATGAACATGTTAAAATCAGCAAAAATAAAGGATAAAAGAAAAAATATCAACTTTACATCAATAATCGAAAGATGATTTCATGTGTTACAGTACCTGAGAAAGTTGAGCTGAGTCATCAGATTCAGGACGGAGAAGCAGCTGCATTATAAAAAATAACTATGTTGAAGCAACAGAAACCTGATGTCAATTGTGGGATTCTGTGAATTAACTGAGACAATGCATACCTGCTGCCTAATAAATTGGGGCAAAAACTCAAATAGCGCAGATGCCCAAGGAGAAAGTTGAGAAGAGATATTCTCAACGGAAACACCTTTACCGTGGAGGCCATTAATTTCCTACAGTCAACAGCCATCATCAGTGAAATTGCAAATCAATACTTTTTTTACATAACAAGCAGGTGATCTGCGTTTGCACTATGTAGGGGGGAAACTGTTATTTATCTCAGAGCTAGGATATGTCGTAAATCCTTAATCATACAACAAATAATAAATGTAAGTGGATACTCATAAGACATATATATTTACCTGTAGAAGAGCATATAATTCAGGAATACTCTCCACAAGGCCCTCAGGAATAAGTATAACCCCATGATTCTTGTCTGTGAAAATTATAATTCAAAGCATTGATAAATTAAGACATTCAAATGGCAAGATAAGGTTACATGAATATCTCACAACTCATAGACAAAACAAAACAAAAGCAGACTTACCTTTTTCAGCCCTCGCCTGAACTGCATCACATATCTGCTTTGTGATATCAAAAATTGTGAGTTTTGATGCAGCAACCTCCTCGCCAAGGATAACCTAAGCATATGATACGGGTTAAAAAACATGCAAGGAATTTTTGCATATACAACAAGCAGGGACAAGTGAAATGAAAATATTCAAACCATATTTGGATGCGATTGAAGAGCACACTCCAATGCCACATGAGAAGCCTTCCTTCCCATCATACGGATGAAATAGTAATACTGCCAGAAAGAATAAAGCAACAAAGTAGAACAGTTTAATTCTGTAATTTGAATTTGTACAGAAATGAGCAGAAAGCCTTCTAGGGAATCTAAGTATTACCTATATGAATACTGAGAAAATAGGGACCATGCTTCATATAGGAAACCAAAAAATCAGGAAACACAGGAAGAATCCAAAGACATATACTACCACACTATGGAGCAAATAGCCTAGGCCAAACTTGTGTACACCCTATATGTGGACCTCAGAAGAAGGGTCAAGTAAACTGTGAATATAATAGCATATCCTATTCTATCAGATATTTCTTGTCTTCAGGTGTTAACCAAATAAATCAATGGAGCAGCCATAGGTTGAAAAAAAAAACATGACAAGAAAGTATGACAAAATAGCATGATATCTACTATGTGTTGTGTTATATTACCTTCTCAGCAGATAGAGCATCAGTGCACATATTGCTTATAAGTTGCGAGTTCACCTGTTAGAACAGTATGCAAGTTCAGGAACCGCTAGAAACCATGAAATAAATTAATAAGAACTACAAAAATAGCATAGCAATACAAAGAAATTTGCAAGCTGGGAAAACAATTACATAGTTAAATAGATGAACTCACAAATGCAACCACAAGATATGATTATGCACTACGAATGGAGATAGTGGAACCATCATAAGGTTAAGTATCAACACAGTAATTGAATTCAGTAGTCCCTACCTTGCATATGGTATCGAAACCAACAGTTGTCTCAACAAACTGGTTCTTAAGGTCCCCATTCAAAGTTACAGGAACACCTACAACCTATTCAATACAAAATGTGTCAGAATCATTTACAGATAGGGAAAGGTACATACTTGCACTGGGCACAAGGGATCCAGAATTAAGGTGAAGAATCAGTTAACAAGGATTTTCAGGTTACCTTTGTTGCGCACTTTGCCTCAGCAAAAGTCTCAGCAAGTTGAGCAGCATCTGTATTCGATGTGACACCTTCAAAGAAAGAACACTAATTTAGGATTAAAACAAATGTATATGACTTAAAATCTTGGTAGATTCATGTCGCATACCTCCGATTATTACAAGAGCATCCAACTTCAAAGCCTGGCAAGTAGCCATTGCACCATTGACTTGCTCCGTTGTTCTGATTTGATCCTTAGTCCGACCAAGCATATCATAACCACCTTGGTTTTTGTAGGAAGAAAGAACTTCATTTGTGATCTCCAAAGTTTTTTGTGCAAGAAGACCATCGGTTCCTCCTGTATCGACCAAAAAACACAGAATGGATATGTAAGAGGTATACATACTTCAATGAACTAAATATAAGTTGAAATGTTAACTATGTGTAGCCGTGTAGGGAAACAGGTATGCAAGGATACAGCCACAGCCAAGTGGAATTAAGGCCCTGGCCAGAGTTTTAAGTATCAGTGTTTCTTATATTTTGGATAGCAGACATAAAACAAATTATCTGAGGGGGACCTTGTAGTATATCGTTCGGAGAAACTTTTAAGTATCATTATCACTGCATTCATGACTAAACATTTAGAATGATGTGTTCATGCTATGTTAGATTGATCTTAGAACTTGGTGCAAACAAAAAGACACCAAAGTATGAATGTAATAATTCAAAATATAACCTTGGTGACTATAACATAACCAATATATTCCTGTAACCTGGAAAGTATAAAATTAGGAATTTACTCACCGAGGAAACCAATAAGTTTGCTGTTCACGTTGTGAGCTTTGATGGCCTCATGGAGTCCCCATATGACATTGTGGCCTCCTGGGGACTGCCTTCCACAGAATACAATACCAACCCTTCATCCAAAAACAAAACAATCAGATGGTTGTGTGCGCGAGCGCACAGTGAGAGCAAGAGAGCTCGAAGTAAATTTCCGCTTCTGTTTTCTCATAAGAATTTCTAACATCAGATATTGTAATACCTGACGGCAGGGTGCTCTGATATGACTTTAGCATCAGGAACATTAGCAGCCTTCCTGAGGAAATGAGCCAGTGGCTGCCCGTATGTGTGGGGGTACGCGTGGCTGATTACATGAGCGCCGGCTGGATCAGCAGCGATCGCCACATCACCATACTCCACCCTCACAGTAGTGCCCTGGTTTACATGGGGAAAAACTCAGAGCATGAGCAGAGCCATCCACAGCGCACACACACAACCATGAATTCAGCTATCAGGGCACCAGTCAACACTATCCCAAACAGGAGAAAAGGTAAATTTCAAAGCAATTGCCTAGTCAACCTAAAGTCAACAAAACAATGGATCCTAGAGAAGAATCCATCACTTTAATCCCAGTTCCAACCTTCCACTACCACCCATAAAAACACAAGCACGACAACTGAACTGAACTTTCTGAGATTCTCGTGCACTGCGGTCCCGCCGCGAGTCGGGCAACCCGAGGCATCTACGCTAGCGGAGGTCACAATTATCACGCCGCAGGCAGCGTCGACCATGAATCAGATCCCAGTCTCGCCACCCGAAAGCGACAGTCGCGTCAGATCAGTGACAAATGAGACGCCTAAGCTTAACGCCCCCGAAACACATCGAAGCAAACGCAACGCAAGCCCTGGCGCCGACGGGGCCGATCCGGCGGGATAGCAATGCGGGATCTGGCGCTTCGCGGCCGGCCACGCCGCAGATCTGACACGCGGGGGCGGCGGGGCGGTGGTAATGGGGAGGCGGCGCGTGCAGGGTATACCTGGAGGCAGGGGGGCAGCTCGGGCTGGTAGAGAGTCCGCTTCTGCTGCACCTCCGAGAGCTCGCGCGGCACGCCGTAGTCGGAATCCATGGCCGAGCACTCGTCGCCGGCGAGGGACGGCTGCGCTGCTCGTATCGTCGATGCGTGTTTTTTTGTTGTTGGTGGTGGTGGTGACGGCTGGCTCAGTGGAGATCCGGGTGCGATGCCGGAGTAAATTTTATACCGGGGGCGGGACCCCTTGCGCAAGCCAATGCGATCCCGCATCCCCCGTCCCGATGTCTCGCGTTTTCGAAATGCCTCCTGGGATCGCAGGAATATTCGCATCCGTGCCCCTGGACCCTGGATCGGCACAGCTCGGTGGGTTTTTCGGGTCTGTCCTTTGCCTGTCTCGGTGGTTCGGGCTATATGTTTGGTTTTCTGTGTCAAGGGTCTTTAATATCGAAAAGTTATTAGCTAGCCAAAAAAGGTTTTTTTTTTGCGGGTAGCTATGCAAAAAGTTGGTTTGGGTTTTTTTTTATTACCCATGGATTGGTCAATGTTGGCTGGAAAAAAAAATGGTCTTACTCCTACTCCAAACAAAAGTCAATGTTTTGGCCATGAGATTTGTTTAATAGTAAAATTCAATCTGGTCACAATACAAACACTCGATTTTTTATCGCATCGCTCAGCCACGCAACCCGGCCGCCTCCTCAACCTAGACGCCACCGGTGCTCTAGGTTCTGCGCCTCCCGTCGGCGGCGGCGGCAGTCTGCCTCATCTTTTGTGGCCTTTAGGATCATGGAGGCGCGGTGGATACCGGCTTTTGCCGAAGGGAGTGCTTTGTTTTCTACTTTATTCTATGTTTTGTTAGGGTTTGTGTCATGCTCAGAGAGACGAGGCGGCGGTGGCTCTTCGTAGATGGAATAAGGTTCCCTTCGTTAAGCCCTCGTTTCGGCGGTGCTTCTAGCATCATTGGAGGGCATGTGGAGGTTTGTCTTCGGCGAATCTCGCGAGATTTGGTCGTCGTTTGTCTTCGGTGGATCCATGTTGATCCGGTCTTCGTTCCTTAGTGATCGTTTGTCTACGGGTTAGATCATTTCGATATACGCTTCTCTTCATTGCGGGTGTTTGTTGTTCTTGTGCGCTAGTCCTGTACGGTCTTAGATGACGGCTTCCCGACTGTCTACTACAACAAGGTTTGTCCGGCTCCGGTGAGGGAGGGGTGATAACGACGGCGCGCCTTCGGCTTGCTCCAGTGCTTGTAGACGTCGCTAGATGGTCTACGGACCTAGATGTAATTTTTACTCCTGGTGTTCTTTGTTCTACCTTAATAGTTGATGAATAGATCGAAAGTTTTTCCGAAAAAAAACAATCCAAACACTCATACCATGTTGGTTTAATGTCCTTGTGAATCACTTGGACTGATTTACCACACATTGTCCGGTTGGGGCATGGCTCTTGTGGTCTCAATTTTTGAATGATGTGATTTTGGTGAAGATTAGTTGAAAAGATGATTTTCAGCAATGTGCATAGTTATGTCGAAATCGTCTTATTGGTAAGGGTAGGGGCATAAGGCGGCAGGGCTTGCAAGGTGGAGGTGGCAGGATTAGCGTGAGGGTGATATGAGGTGATGCCCATGTGAAAGTCGGCAACGTAGGGTATAATACACAAGCAAGTGGTTGATAGGAGTGGTAGGGTCTCATGGTCTCAACATTTAGAATTATATGATTTTGGTGAAGACTAGTTTGAATGACCATTGTCAATCACAAGAATGTTTAAATTGCGTTATTGGGGAGGGCGAGTAGGAATGAGGCACCAAAGCACACAAGTAGAGGCGGCAAGATTGAGATATAAATATGTGCGAGGAGGGGGTGGTCCAAGGCAATGCTCATATGCCTCCTCTCTTTTTCCTACAGAAAACTTCCAATCTAATCATCAAATATCATGGCACTAAAGAACATCAGAAGTAACAAAAACTACATCCATCTCCATAATTACAAGCACTGGAGCGAGTCGAAGGCGTGTCGCCATCATTGCCTCATCGTGGTCGGGAAAACCCTTGTTGTGGCCGATAGTAAGGAAGTCGGTGTGCTAACGCCCCAAAAGACCAATGAACCAGAATAGCAGTCGTCGCTAATGAAGATAAGCATAGATCAAAAGAACCCGACCTGTAAACACTCGAATGCAAAGGCGGAGACTGGATTCAAGGAGATCCACCAAAGACAAACACCAACCAAATCCCGTGAGATCTGCCGAAGACACACCTCCACATACCCTTTGACGATGCTAGAAGCCCCACCGGGACAAGGGCTAGGCGTGAAGAACATTATTCCACCTTCAGGGAGTCGCCATCGCCTCGCCTTCCTGAACAGAACACAAACCCTGAACAACCTAAAAAAACACCTTAAAACAGGGCAAGAGCCCTCCCACCGATAAAGGTCGAGATCCGTTGGGCCTCCATGGCCCTAAGACCACAGGAGACAAGGCAGATCGGCGTCGGTAGGAGGCGAGAAAACCCTAGCATCCTGGGAGTTGTGGGGAGAAGGAAAAGTACGCCCTTATTTATTTAAGGTTCATATGCCCCCTCTTTGGAAGCACTATTTTTTAGGGGCTCTTTGGAAGCAGTATTAGGTTTTGGGAGCTGCCCTTGGGGATACAAGTAGCATTAATATTGAAGGACAATATGACGCAATTCATGATCAACTTCCAATTCAAGATTATTCTTTTGTATAAAGCATTTGCTTCCTTCTATGTAAATCAAATAAGAGCAATTTGTTCTAATGGACTTCTAATTTCCTCAACCTCTCAAATTAAAATTAATTCTTATTCGCCCTTTCAACTACTATCAGTTGCACCTAACATGCGAAAAGTGCTCTACATGAAATGCAATCGTAGAGTTGAAAGTATCAGATTCCATAAAGCCTTTGCTGACATGACAACGAAGCAACTTAATAAGGGGTGATTTCGGGTGATAGTAAACTTTAGAATAGAGGAAACATTATATACATGTAATTTTGGATTCAAGATTGCAGTCTACCAAGGAAATAGTTCATAGAAGATAGAGAAAAAGAATACATAAAGTAAAGAAACTAATCCTTCTTTTGACCTATTTCTAGATCTGCATAGTTGCTATGGGGGGTATGAAAATAAGTGTTTTTCACCAAAAATACAAATACATGCATGGACCAACTAATTTATGTGGTTCGTGGCTGGTAGGTCTGGTTTCCTACTCTGACATCTTAGTCATGCGGGGATGCCAGATCTGGAGTTCGATGGCATGTTCAGGGTGTTGCCCAGGTTTGATTCGTTCAATGACAATGGCTTCGCCTTGGGTGGGCCACCTTGGAGGTCTGCAAAGCTGCATATCAACGATGGAGCGCGTCAAGCTCGGGTGAGGAGGTGATCCGTCATTTTTTTCCTTTGGTGGTTGTTTGCAGGGGTGCTGGAGGCATGTGATGGGCGATGGTGTCAAGCTCGGGGATTCTTCGTTCTTGATTGTAATTTTCTTTCTTGGCTGATGTTTCTTTGTGCAAAGGCTAGCCTTCTACTATCTTTTGAGTTTTGTCAGGTCATTGTGTATGTGGCTTATACTATGATATGTTTGATATAAATGAGACACATATTACCATGCAAAAATATATCTCTACTACTATAAGCACCCACGAAACAGACCGCAGCACCGGTTATGGGATGCAACAAAGTTCTGCTTGATGTTAGACTATAATGCTCAAACCAAATCCTACTGCTACGACATTTTTCTTCTAAAATCTGCACAGTAAATAGAAAGGACATCATCAGATCGGTACCAAGATTCAATGTTGAAGAAAGGAATAAGCCAACATACATGGCTCAATAGGTGACTCTGGGAGGGAGCCACACTGCATGAAAGCTATCATGCACATGTTTATGTTACGCGGGAGCATATGATTACAATTATCCTCAAGGTTCTCAAGGTTGAAGTAGAGGATCATGACGCCAATCTAGAGTATCCTTAGAATAGGGAGCATCAGTGCTACCCACATCAAACCAGCCTCTTTGAAACCCGATGTATTTTCCAAAGGCTCGCCACACGGGACTCATCATTGCCACCATCTTTGTGCCACATACAACTGCGCAAATCAACACACACATCAACATCAATACTTCTTTAGGTGTCTCAGAGCCACTGCATCCATCACAACCACATCATTTTACTATGCAAAACCGACTTGATGGTGTCCTCTCCAGCACAACATCTCATGGTTCGACTCTAACTGTGATCGATACATTTGAGCTGACATTCCCTCGGCAATGGAAGGCAGCGAAATTACAAATCATAGCAGGAACTGTTCAAGCAAATTTCGAACCAGATGTGAAATAAAAAAATTATACCAAAAATTTATACTTATTTAATATATTTTTATCATACTATAATATCAGAGAGTATATTCTTTTGTTATTTGGTTTGGTATAGTTAACCACATAATTTAGTTGGTATAGTTAACCATTGTTATTTGTTATATGAGAATATCATGTTCAAACGAGGGGAAAATGAGTGTAAAATTTACTCATTAGAGAGCGAGGTGTGTAGGGCAACACGGAGGCTGTGTAGCGTGTGTATGGCAAGGTCTGGTACGAAGACCAATATGGACTCTACGGTGATGCGATCACCAAGAGGAACATTAAACCCTAGTACCACTGCCTAGGGGGTATGTGTAGAATCTGCAATACATATACAAATTATGTGCATAGCAGTACAACGAAACCAAAACTATGCTTGATCATGTTGCGGCAGTGGCCAAAAATGTGTGAACCAACTTGTGGACTCTTAATAGAAAAAGAAAGAAGAATGATAACATCATTTAATCCTAGATATTTCTCCTAATGTATTTAGATTCTACACTATTAGGTAAGTTGAAGTGTAATAATCTTTACTCTCATGTCGTTCATAATATACTAGGAAAATTGCTCGTCATTGCAGTGGGGGATACACTGCATGCTAACACGTTGTCATGGTAACGAAAACAGGAAAATGAGAAAACATGAAAAGACTATGTGTGTTTTTACCTTCTGAATGAGTCATGTTGACGCCCGTCATGCCATGCACTTCGATGACAGTATAGGCAACATTGACCACGATCCTACCAGTGATCCACCCCTTCTACCATGAAGTTGTCCATCCATCATCAGTGTGCTGGCCCCACACGACGGTAGGGCGGGGCGACCTCAACCTCGGTGTCCAGAAGGTCCTTAAGGCACCAAGCCAACCTAATGCCACACACAACTTCCAAATCGTCACATCATTGGGCAGAGGACTTCTGCCAAATTCTCGTAATAGAACGAACACAAATTATCATTGACAATGAAGAGGTGACATTTTATGCCATCACATCACATTCACCAATAAGAACATATCTGCGTTGACAACACCTGCTAACAATTGTTGCCTTTATATCTCATGTTCCCTTCACTTAGCTTTGCCTTAGGTCAACAACTCTCTTACAACAAATATTGTTATAGGTCTTGAGACGTAACAATTTGCCAAACATAAGAAAAATATTGATTTTTCACCTTGATCAGTAAAGTATGTCATGAAGAATTATTGGGTCCAGATATATTAAATTGCACGTGCAAAAAATAGCACATGATGTGCGCATCTCTTTCTAACATATTTTTAAGTGGCAAAGAAGAATAATCGATGAAGATAAATGGAATGTCTGACAGAGATAAACTATATAGTCCTATGTAGAAAAACATGCTCGTGTGTAGCAACGGAAGAAAAAAAAAACCTTATACATGCACCTGACAACATCAGCAAATCCCTTGAAATCTTTCATGATTCCCCACGACAAACAACATGATAAGTTGTATTGCGCAAAAAAAGGTGGGATGATTTTTAAAGTGTACTCAAAGTGTTCCCGCAAAAAATATACTCAAAGTGTTTTCAATTTATAAGACAACAAAAATAATAGGCATTTCCAAAATACCCCATATGAAGAAGATATTAATTAAGATTGCATCTTAAACGAAATTTTAGAAGTCATTAACATGCAACACAATAGCATATTCGAAATTTACACATTTTGGGGGGAATTTTCATATATAGCATGTTAAATTTGAAGTTATGGTTTGAAAGTTATGAATTTTTGAAAGGCATTTCAATCTGCTCGAAAAAAGAAAAAAATAGGAGTTGAAAAGGGGAGTAGTCGAGCTCGAACCCAGTCTCCCGTGCTTAAGCGCGAGTTTCTAGCCACCGTGGTGCCCATGTGCTCGTGATACGGAAGGGAATCTTTTGTAATAAACCAAAGGCGACGACCATTTATGAAGGGGAAAAAGAATCTTTTTTCACTTATGGGTGGCATAGTGGGTAATTTCTGTCAACTTTAGGGTTAATCTTATGACGGACAACCGAAAGCAATAGTCCATATATTATTAGGTATAGATATAGATGGCACTAGCCTCTTTTTATGTATCACGCCTGAATTTTTTTTGTCCTTGCACAATTAAACATACTTTCTTGTTGCATGAGGCTCAGGATGAGCAAACAATACTCAACTATTAGATTGGGTATCACTCAGCTTAAGATTTATGAAGGGCATAACTATAATTCCTCCCCATTGAAACTTATTGTTTGTCGAGTATTATCGGTTGTTGCAGTCCATTGATTTGACACTATTTATGGTATCATTATACCAGTAATCGTCAATGCCCATTTTCCACCCAAAACAATTTTCACACTGCTTGCAATGATTTCACGTTCTTTTAGGAGCATGGTTACAATTTCATTTATTGACAGACAAACGAATTTAGTGTTGTGTATATAGTTTTCTTTCTATGACCAGTCCTAATGCCCGACGTATTTTTCGGCACCGGTGTAATGAGGGTATATGATACATCTATTAGATAGAAAAGCCCCTTTTTGTACTCTCTAAGAATTATGTGTGTTGATTCCTTTTTCTGGTCATTCTAAATGTTTTTCTTTGGATAGCGTTAAAAGTTGTAGGCCTTAATGCTTGTGATAGGTGTCGAGGGTACCACAATGTCGCACAATTTGCATGTTGGGGAGGTCCTCTGAATTTTTCCTACCATCCGGTAGGTTATTGACTATTTGTTGTGTCATCTTACCATTATCTTTGTAGTTTAGGTGTTAAACTAAAGTTTACTAATGTGTTAAATTGTTAATGAGGCAAGAAAGTTGTTGATGTTAGTAATGAGGCAACAAAGTTGTGTTGGATGGCAATGTGGTGAAGTTGCTTATATAAGTGTGATTGTTCGTGCACTTTGATGTAACCTTTCTTTCTAATTAAATGAGCACATGTCCTAATGGGGGAGGGAAGGAAGAGGATGAGGAGAATGGGTTTCACTAGACATGCTCGTCTAACTAGCGTTGGTGAGGTAATAAGCACTCCCAAGCTTACTGGAATGGTTATCAAGGCACCACTTCACAATGACAACACGAGTGGGCGGAGGGGGAGCAAGAGGAGCGTTGTTGTCACCGGTGAAAGATGGGGTGATAGCTGCACA
Organism: Triticum dicoccoides; assembly: GCF_002162155.2. Taxonomy (NCBI): domain Eukaryota; kingdom Viridiplantae; phylum Streptophyta; class Magnoliopsida; order Poales; family Poaceae; genus Triticum; species Triticum dicoccoides. The sequence goes on from NC_041391.1 coordinate 549,636,409, forward strand.
AAGGAGAGAATAAGGGGCATGTGGCACGACGGCAAAAAAATTGCTTCTAAATATGTTTGATCTTTTATTGTAAAGGAAAATAAGCGTTGTACAAACTTGTGATGGCAAAGTAATAAAAGCGACGGACTGCATAATAAAGGTTGCTATCATAAGGGGCAATATAACGTGACGTTCTTTTGCATTAAGAGATTGTGCATCCAAAACCAGCGCATGACAACCTCTGCTTCCCTCTGCGAAGGGCCTATCCTTTATTTTTATGTATTTACTTTTTATGCAAGAGTCAACAGTGTTCTCCTCTACTCCTTTTTACTTTCTCTTTTGCAAGCATCATGTGGTGGGGAAATATCTAGGCAGAAATATCCAGTTGAATGTGAGTGATCATGAGTTATTATTGTTGACATCACCCTTGAAGTGAATGAGTTGGGAGGCGAAATTATAAGCCCCTATCTTTCTATGTGTCTGGCTGAAACCTTTTGCTCCATATATATGGTGTGAGTGTTAGCAATCATAGAAGACTAAATGATGGTTGAGTATGTGGACTTGCCAATAAGGCTCCGACACAAGACCCTTCCTAAAAATATGATGAATTGCAATTGCATTGTTGACTGAGATCATAGTTTGTTAGTTTTCAAAAAGTTTATGCTTTATACTTCGATGTTGTGATGAGTTGTTACTTGCTCATGAGAAGTTCTATGATAAAGTTTATTGTTGCTATAATAATGATCATGATGCTACTATGTCAGTATTTTTCTTTTTATCGACACCTCCCTGTCTAAACATGTGGACATGATTCTCGATATCGGTTTTTGCTTGAGGACAAGCAAGGTCTAAGCGTGGGGGAGTTGATACGTCCATTATGCATCATGTTTTTCTACTGTTATTTATAGTGTTTTTATTCATTATAACACTTTATGGAGTAATTCTAATGCCTTTTCTCTCATAACATGCAAGGTTCACACAAAGAGGGAGAATACTAGTAGCTAGAATTCTGGACCTGGAAAAGCTACGCCAGAGATACCTATTATGCACATCTCCAAATGAGCGGAAATTTTACGAACATTTATTTTTGAATATATAGAAAATACTGGAGAGAAGAAACACCAGAGGGGGCCACCCAGGTGCCCACTAGGCACTAGGGGGTGCCTACCCCCCTAGCGCGCCCTGGTGGGTAGTGGGATCCCTGGCCAGCTTCCGGTGCCCATCTTCTGGTACATAAGGCCATTTGCCCTAGAAAAAATAAGGAGAGGACTTTCGGGATGGAGCGTCGCCGTCTCGAGGCGAAACTTAGGCAGGAACACTTTTGCTCTCCGGCGGAGCGATTCCGCCAGGGTACTTCACTCCGGGACAGGCCCGACCCTGATGGGGGGCAGGGGGGCGGCCGCCCCGGGCCCCTGCAACCCAGGGGCCCCCCAGCTAGCTAAATGTGTACTGCGTCCGGCCAGAAGTAGTAGTACCAAGGAACAGCAGGCCCACGGGAGGAACGAGAGGACAGTCACGCCGCCGAGTCGCAAGCTGAAATCGCGCCTGTGCACCTATAGATCGATCTTGCCTCGGAAAAAAAAACCTACAGATCGATCTCCATCTTATAATCTTTTTCCGATCGATCCGTATCTCTTGTACCCGATCGCTAGCCTCCCTCGCAAGCTCACCCAATCGCCAGCGCTAGGGGTAGCAATCCTCCTTGGCCGGAGACGGGAGACACTGAAGGAAATATGCCCTAGAGGCAATAATAAAGTTATTATTTATTTCCTCATATCATGATAAATGTTTATTATTCATGCTAGAATTGTATTAACCAGAAACATAATACATGTGTGAATACATAGACAAACAGAGTGTCACTAGTATGCCTCTACTTGACTAGCTCATTAATCAAAGATGGTTATGTTTCCTAACCATAGACATGTGTTGTCATTTGATTAATGGAATCACATCATTAGGAGAATGATGTGATTGACATGACTCATTCCGTTAGCCTAGCACTTGATCGTTTAGTATGTTGCTATTGCTTTCTTCATAACTTATACATGTTCCTGTAACTATGAGATTATGCAACTCCCGTTTACCGGAGGAACACTTTGGGTGCTACCAAATGTCACAACGTAACTGGGTGATTATAAAGGAGTACTACAGGTGTCTCCAAAGGTACATGTTGGGTTGGCGTATTTCGAGATTAGGTTTTGTCACTCCGATTGTCGGAGAGGTATCTCTGGGCCCTCTCGGTTATGCACATCACTATAAGCCTTGCAAGCAATGTGATTAATGAGTTAGTTGTAGGATGATGCATTACGTAACGAGTAAAGAGACTTGCCGGCAATGAGATTGAACTAGGTATTGGATACCGACGATCGAATCTCGGGCAAGTAACATACCGAGGACAAAAGGAACAATGTATGTTGTTATGCGGTTTGACCGATAAAGATCTTCGTAGAATATGTAGGAGCCAATATGAGCATCCAGGTTCCGCTATTGGTTATTGACCGAGAATAGTTCTAGGTCATGTCTACATAGTTCTCGAACCCGTAGGGTCCGCACGCTTAAGGTTTCGATGACAGTTATATTATGAGTTTATGAGTTTTGATGTACCGAAGGAGTTCGGAGTCCCGGATGAGATCGGGGACATGACGAGGAGTCTCGAAATGGTCAAGACGTAAAGATCGATATATTGGACGACTATATTCGGAGTTCGGAAAGGTTCCGAGTCATTCGGGTATTTTTCGGAGTACCGAAGAGTTACGGGAATTCGCCGGGGAGTATATGGGCCTTATTGGGCCATACGGGAATAGAGGAGAGAGGCCGAAAGGAAGGAGAGGCGCAGCCCCCCTCTGGTCCGAATTGGACAAGGGGTGCAGCCCCCTTTTCCTTCCTCCTCTCCCCCTCTTTCCTTCTCTCCTACTCCAACAAGGAAGGGGGGGGGAGTCCTACTCCCGGTGGGAGGAGGACTCCTCCTGGCGCGCCCCCTTGGCCGGCCGAACCCCTCCCCTGGCTCCTTTATATACGGGGGCAGGGGGGCACCTCTAGACATAACAATACACAAGTTGATCTACGGATCGTTCCTTAGCCGTGTGCGGTGCCCCCCTCCACCATATTTCACCTCGGTCATATCGTCGCGGAGTTTAGGCGAAGCCCTGCACCGGTAGAACATCATCATCGTCACCGCGCCGTCGTGCTGACGGAACTCATCCCCGACGCTTTGCTGGATCGGAGCTCGGGGATCGTCATCAAGCTGAACGTGTGCTGAACTCGGAGGTGCCGTACGTTCGGTGCTTGGATCGGTCGGATCGTGAAGACGTACGACTACATCAACCGCGTTGTCATACCGCTTCCGCTTACGGTCTATGAGGGTACGTGGACAAACACTCTCCCCTCTTGTTGCTATGTCATCACCATGATCTTCGTGTGCGTAGGAATTTTTTTGAAATTACTACATTCCCCAACAGTGGCATCCGAGCCTAGGTTTTATGCGTTGATGTTATATGCACGAGTAGAACACAAGTGAGTTGTGGGCGATACAAGTCATACTGCTTACCAGCATGTCATACTTTGGTTCGGCGGTATTGTGAGATGAAGCGGCCCGGACCGACATTACGCGTACGCTTACGCGAGACTGGTTTCACCGTTACGAGCACTCGTGCTTAAAGGTGACTGGCGGGTGTCTGTCTCTCTCACTTTAGCTGAATCGAGTGTGGCTACGCCCGGTCCTTGCGAAGGTTAAAACAGCACTAACTTGACGAACTATCGTTGTGGTTTTGATGCGTAGGTAAGAACGGTTCTTGCTAAGCCCGTAGCAGCCACGTAAAACTTGCAACAACAAAGTAGAGGACGTCTAACTTGTTTTTGCAGGGCATGTTGTGATGTGATATGGTCAAGACGTGATGCTATATTTTATTGTATGAGATGATCATGTTTTGTAACCGAAGTTATCGGCAACTGGCAGGAGCCATATGGTTGTCGCTTTATTGTATGAAATGCAAACGCCCTGTAATTGCTTACTTTATCACTAAGTGGTAGCGATAGTCGTAGAAGCAATAGATGGCGTAACGACAATGATGCTAGGATGGAGATCAAGGTGTTGCGCTGGTGACGATGGTGATCACAACGGTGCTTCGAAGATGGAGATCACAAGCACAAGATGATGATGGCCATATCATATCACTTATATTGATTGCATGTGACGTTTATCCTTTATGCATCTTATCTTGCTTTGTTTGACGGTAGCATTTTAAGATGATCTCTCACTTAAAATTATCAAGAAGTGTTCTCCCTGAGTATGCACCATTGCCAAAGTTCGTCGTGCCCAGACACCACGTGATGATCGGGTGTGATAAGCTCTACGTTCATCTACAGCGGGTGCAAGCCAGTTTTGCACACGCAGAATACTCAGGTTAAACTTGACGAGTCTAGCATATGTAGATATGGCCTCGGAACACGGAGACCGAAAGGTCGAGCGTGAATCATATAGTAGATATGATCAACATAATGATGTTCACCATTGAAAACTACTCCATCTCACGTGATGATCGGTTATGGTTTAGTTGATTTGGATCACGTGATCACTTAGATGACTAGAGAGATGTCTATCTAAGTGGGAGTTCTTAAGTAATATGATTAATTGAACTTAAATTTATCATGAACTTAGTCCTGATAGTATTTTGCAAATTATGTTGTAGATCAATAGCTTGTGTTGTTGCTTTCATATGTTTATTTTGATATGTTCCTAGAGAAAATTGTGTTGAAAGATGTTAGTAGCAATGATGCGGATTGGATCCGTGATCTGAGGTTTATCCTCATTGCTGCACAGAAGAATTATGTTCTTGATGCACCGCTAGGTGACAAACCTATTGCAGGAGCAGATGCAGACGTTATGAACGTTTGGCTAGCTCAATATGATGACTACTTGATAGTTTAGTGCACCATGCTTAACGGCTTAGAATCGGGACTTCAAAGACGTTTTAAACGTCATGGAACATATGAGATGTTCCAGGAATTGAAGTTAATATTTCAAGCAAATACCCAAGTTGAGAGATATGAAGTCTCCAACAAGTTCTATAGCTAAAAGATGGAGGAGAATCGCTCAACTAGTGAGCATGTGCTCAGATTGTCTGGGTACTTCAATCGCTTGAATCAAGTGGGAGTTAATCTTCCAGATAAGATAGTGATTGACAGAATTCTCTAGTCACCATCACTAAGTTACTAGAACTTTGTGATGAACTATAGTATGCAAGGGATGACGAAAATGATTCTCGAGCTCTTCGTGATGTTGAAATCGACGAAGGTAGAAATCAAGAAAGAGCATCAAGTGTTGATGATTGACAAGACCACTAGTTTCAAGAAAAGGGCAAAGGGAAAGAAAGAGAAACTTCAAGTAGAATGGCAAACAAGTTGTCACTCCCGTGAAGAAGACCAAAGCTGGACCAAAGCCTGAAACTGAGTGCTTACACTGCAAAGGAAATGGTCACTGGAAGCGGAAATGCCCTGAACATTTGGTGGATAAGAAGGATGGCAAAGTGAACAAGGGTATATTTGATATACAGGTTATTGATATGTGCCTTACTAGTGTTTATAGTAGCCCCTAAGTATTTGATACTTGTTCGGTTGCTAAGATTAGTAACTCGAAACAGGAGTTACAGAATAAACAGAGACTAGTTGAAGGGGAAGTGACGATGAGTGTTGGAAGTAGTTCCAAGATTGATATGATCATCATCGCACATTCTCTAAACTTTCGGGATAAGTGTTAAACCTAAATAAATGTTATTTAGCGTTTGCGTTGAGCATGAATATGATTTGATCATGTTTATTGCAATACGGTTATTCATTTAAAGTCAGAGAATAATTGTTGTTCTGTTTACATGAATAAAACCTTTAATGGTCATACACCCAATGAAAATAGTTTGTTGGATCTCGATCGTAGTGATACACATATTCATAATATTAATGCCAAAAGATGCAAAGTTAATAATGATAGTGCAACTTATTTGTGGCACTGCCATTTGGGTCATATCAATGTAAAGCGCATGAAGAAACTCCATAAAGATGGATTTTCAGAATCACTTGGTTATGAATCATTTGATGCTTGCGAACCGTGCCTTTTGGGCAAGATGACTAAAACTCCATTCTCCGGAACAATGGAACGAGCTACTGACTTACTGGAAATAATGCATACCGATGTATGCGATCCAATGAGTGTTGATGCTCATGGCAAGTATTGTTATTTTCTGACCTTCACAAGATGATTTGAGCAGATATGGGTATATCTACTTGATGAAACATAAGTCTGAGATAGTTGAAAGGTTCAAAGAATTTCAGAGTGAAGTGGAAAAATCATTGTAACAAGAAAAATAAAGTTTCTTCGATCTGATCGCGGAGACGAATATTTGAGTTACGAGTTTGGCCTTCATATAAAACAATGTGGAATAGTTTCACAGCTCACGCCACCTGGAACACCACAACGTTATGGTGTGTCCGAGCATCATAACCGCACTTTATTGGATATGGTGCGATCTATGGTGTCTCTTACTAATTTACCACTATTGTTTTGGGGTTATGCATTAAAGACAGCTGCATTCACGATAAAAGGGCACCATCTAAATCCATTGAGACGACACCATATGAAGTATGGTTTAGTAGTAAACCTAAGCTATCGTTTCTTAAAGTTTGGAGTTGCGATGCTTATATGAAAAAGGTTTTCAACCTAATAAGCTCAAACCCAAATCGGAGAAGTGCGTCTTCATAGAATCCCAAAGGAAACTGTTGGGTACTCCTGTTATCACAGATCCGAAGGCAAAACATTCATTGCTAAGAATGGATCCTTTCTAGAGAAGGAGTTTCTCTCGAAAGAAGTGGGTGGGAGGAAAGTAGAACTTGATAAGGTAATTGTATCTTCTCCTGAATTGGAAAATAGTCCATCACTGAAATTAGTTCTAGTGATTCCTACACCAATTAGTGAGGAAGCTAATGATGATGATCATGAAACTTCTGATCAAGTTACTACAGAACCTCGTAGGTCTTCCAGAGTATGGTCCGCACCAGAGTGGTACGGTAATCCTGTTCTGAAAGTCATGTTACTAGACCATGATAAACCTATGAACTATGAGGAAGCGATGATGAGCCCAGATTCCGCAAAATGGCTGGAGGCCATGAAATCTGAGATAGGATCCATGTATGAGAACAAAGTGTGGACTTTGGTGGACTTGCCCGATGATCGGCAGACCATAGAAAATAAATGGATCTTCAAGAGGAAGACAGATGTTGATAGTAGTGTTACTATCTACAAAGCCCGACTTGTCGCAAAAAGGTTTTTGACAAGTTCAAGGTGTTGACTACAATGAGATTTTCTCAACTGTAGCGATGCTTAAGTCTGTCTGAATCATGTTAGCAATTGCCACATTTTATGAAATCTGGCAAATGGATGTCAAAACTGCATTCCTTAATGTTTTTTTAAAGAAGAGTTGTATATGATGCAACCAGAAGGTTTTGTTAATCCTAAAGGTGCTAACAAAATGTGCAAGCTCCAGTGATCCATCGATGGACTGGTGCAAGCATCTCAGAGTTGGAATATACGCTTTGATGAGTTGATCAAAGCATATGGTTTTATACAGACTTTTGGAAAGGCCTGTATTTACAAGAAAGTGAGTGGGAGCACTACAGACTTTCTGATAAGTATATGTGAATGACATATTATTAATTGGAAATGGTGTAGAATTTTCTGGAAAGCATAAAGGATTGTTTGAAAGGAGTTTTTCAAAGAAAGACCTCGGTGAAGCTGCTTACACATTGAGCATCAAGATCTATATAGATAGATCAAGACGCTTGATAAGTTTTTTCAATGAGTACATACCTTGATAAATTTTTTGAAGTAGTTCAAAATGGAACAGTCAAAGAAAGAGTTCTTGCCTGTGTTGCAAGGTGTGAAGTTGAGTAAGAGTCAAATCCCGACCACAGCAGAAAATAGAAAGAGAATAAAAGTCATTCCCTATGCATCAGTCCTAGGTTCTATAAAAGTATGCTATGCTATTGACCAGACCTATTGTATACTCTGCCCTGTTTTGGCAAGGGAGTACAATAGTGATCTAGGAGTAGATCACTGGACATTGGTCAAAATTATCCTTAGTGGAATAAGGATATGTTTCTCGATTATGGAGGTGACAAAAAGGTTCATCGTAAAGGGTTACGTCGATACAAGTTTTGGCACTGATCCAGATGACTCTAAGTCTTAATCTGGATACATATTGAAAGTGGGAGCAATTAGCTATAGTAGCTCCGTGCAGAGCATTGTAGACATAGTATATTTGTAAAATACATACGGCTCTAAATGTGACAGACCTGTTGACTAAGCTTCTCTCACGAGCAAAACATGATCACACCTTAGTACTCTTTGTGTGTTAATCACATAGCGATGTGAACTAGATTATTGACTCTAGTAAACCCTTCGGGTGTTGGTCACATGACGATGTGAACTATGGGTGTTAATCACATATAGATGTGTATATTGGTGTTAAATCACATGGTGATGTGAACTAGATTATTGACTCTAATGCAAGTGGGAGACTGAAGGAAATATGCCCTAGAGGCAATAATAAAGTTATTATTTATTTCCTCATATCATGATAAATGTTTATTATTCATGCTAGAATTGTATTAATCGGAAACATAATACATGTGTGAATACATAGACAAACAGAGTGTCACTAGTATGCCTCTACTTGACTAGCTCATTAATCAAAGATGGTTATGTTTCCTAACCATATACATGTGTTGTCATTTGATTAATGGGATCACATCATTAGGAGAATGATGTGATTGACATGACCCATTCCGTTAGCCTAGCACTTGATCGTTTAGTATGTTGCTATTGCTTTCTTCATGACTTATACATGTTCCTGTAACTATGAGATTATGGAACTCCCGTTTACCGGAGGAACACGTTGGGTGCTACCAAACGTCACAACGTAACTGGGTGATTTATAAAGGAGTACTACAGGTGTCTCGAAAGGTACATGTTGGGTTGGCGTATTTCGAAATTAGGTTTTGTCACTCCGATTGTCTGAGAGGTATCTCTGGGCCCTCTCGGTAATGCACATCACTATAAGCCTTGCAAGCAATGTCACTAATGAGTTAGTTGCGGGATGATGCATTACGTAACGAGTAAAGAGACTTGCCGGTAACGAGATTGAACTAGGTATTGGATACCGACGATCGAGTCTCGGGCAAGTAACATACCGAGGACAAAGGGAACAACGTATGTTGTTATGCGGTTTGACCGATAAAGATCTTCGTAGAATATGTAGGAGCTAATATGAGCATCCAGGTTCCGCTATTGGTTGTTGACCGAGAATAGTTCTAGGTCATGTCTACATAGTTCTCGAACCCGTAGGGTCCGCATGCTTAAGGTTTCGATGACAGTTATATTATGAGTTTATGAGTTTTGATGTACCGAAGGAGTTCGGAGTCCCGGATGAGATCGGGGACATGACGAGGAGTCTCGAAATGGTCGAGACGTAAAGATCGATATATTGGACGACTATATTCGGAGTTCCGAAAGGTTCCGAGTCATTCGGGTATTTTTCGGAGTACGGGAGAGTTACGGGAATTCGCCGGGGAGTATATGGGCCTTATTGGGCCATACGGGAATAGAGGAGAGAGGCCGAAAGGAAGGAGGGGCGCAGCCCCCCTCTGGTCCGAATTGGACAAGGGGTGCAGCCCCCTTTTCCTTCCTCCTCTCCCCCTCTTTCCTTCTCTCCTACTCCAACAAGGAAGGGGGGGAGTCCTACTCCCGGTGGGAGGAGGACTCCTCCTGGCGCGCCCCTCCTGGCCGGCCGAACCCCTCCCCCTGGCTCCTTTATATACGGGGGCAGGGGGGCACCTCTAGACATAACAACACACAAGTTGATCTACGGATCGTTCCTTAGCCGTGTGCGGTGCCCCCTCCACCATATTCCACCTCGGTCATATCGTCGCGGAGTTTAGGCGAAGCCCTGCGCCGGTAGAACATCATCATCGTCACCACGCCGTCGTGCTGACGGAATTCATCCCCAACACTTTGCTGGATCGGAGCTCGGGGATCGTCATCGAGCTGAACGTGTGTTGAACTCGGAGGTGCCGTACGTTCGGTGCTTGGATCGGTCGGATCGTGAAGACGTACGACTACATCAACCGCGTTGTCATAACGCTTCTGCTTACGGTCTATGAGGGTACGTGGACAAACACTCTCCCCTCTCGTTGCTATGTCATCACCATGATCTTGCGTGTGCGTAGGAATTTTTTTGAAATTACTACGTTCCCCAACAGACACCACATCGCAGGAAAGAGGAGAAGAAAGCCATGCCAAGGGGAGGCCTCATGCCCACCACTCACCGTGATAGTGTGATTTCAATCCATGGAAAAAAGGTACGTCTCAATCATCAAGAAACAGATGACCTATGCGATTTTATCATGATAATGGGTAAAGATTTATAAATGATTGAATATGACATCTCCATTCTTCTAATAGGGTTATCGATTAAATATTGTTAAGGATGTATATTGTCAGAGATTTGACCTTTATGAGTTCAGAGTGATAATCGGTAAGATTTTATTGAGTTGGTCTAGTGCCTTTGTAAATTCACACCAATTTTTGAATTACTAATTTCTTTTTTAAATCTTATCACATTTATGTCATCTAAGTATGCATTCAGTAATATTACAAAAATAAATTAAGTTCGTATGCACAACATATTTTATGTGAGTGTTATATATATATATATATATATATATATATATATATATACATCGATTATTGTTTTAGTATTTATATTAAGGGCCCCCGGCTATAGTTTCACCCCGGGCCCCCGGAATCTCAGGACCGGCCCTGCTCCAGGAGTGGGAAATCGAAGCCATCGTCATCACAAACAACCCTCTCATCATGGAGGGCCAATCTTCATCAACATCTTCAATAGCACCATCTCATCTCAAAACCCTAGTTCATCTCTTGTGTTCAATCTTTGTATCTAAGCCTCAGATTGGTACCTGTGGGTGACTAGTAGTGTCGATTACATCTCATAGTTGATGCTAGATGGTTTATTTGGTGGAAGATTATATATTCAGATCTATTATGCAATTAATACCCCTATGATCTTGAGCATGAATATGTTTTGTGAGTAGTTACTTTTGTTCTTGAGGACATGGGAGAAGTCTTGTCATAAGTAATCTTGTGAATTTTGTATTCGTTCGATATTTTGATAGTATATATGTTGTGATTCCCTTAGTGGTGTTATGTGAACGTCGACTACATGACACTTCCCCATCTTTGGGCCTAAGGCAATGCATTGTAGAGTAGTTACTAGATGATGGGTTGCTAGAGTGACATAAGCTTAAACCCTAGTTTATGAGTTATTCCGTAAGGGGCTGATTTGGATCCATAAGTTTAATGCTATGGTTAGATTTTCTTTTAATTCTTTTTTCGTAGTTGCGGATGCTTGCGAGAGGGGTTAATCATAAGTGGGAGGCTTGTTCAAGTAAGAATAGCACCCAAGCACCGGTCCATCCACATATCATATTATCAAAGTAGCGAACGTGAATCAAACAAACATGATGAAAGTGACTACATGAAATTCCCGTGTGTCCTCAAGAACGCTTTGCTTATTATAAGAGACCATTCCGGCTCGCCCTTTGCTACAAAAATGATTGGCCTACCTTGCTGCACTTTTGTTATTGTTACTATTACTTGCTCGTTACAAATTATCTTTCTATCAAACTATCTGTTATCAACAATTTCAGTGCTTGCAGAAAATACCTCGCTGAAAATTGCTTGTCATTTTTTCTGCTCCTTGTTGCGTTCGACACTCTTACTTATCGAAAAGACTATGATTGACCCTCTATACTTGTGGATCATCACACCTCGGACACGACATCGAACTACAGATCTGGCACCCCCACATGACTAAGACGTTGGACGAGGAAACCATACATGCCATCCATGAACCACAAACCCAACACACGATCCACCATGTTCAAGATGCCGCCGATGCAGACCACAATCTGCATCCGCTTCTGGACTACCTCCCAAACTCCGCACCGATGCTAGAGCAGACGCTGTCACAACGATGGAGCCCGAGGACACAGGTCCACCACAAGGATGCCGCCGCCACCGCATCATCCTTGCCTGAACAGACTGATTTCCAAATCCATCCCCAACCATAGGACCGATCACCTCGTCGGGATAGGATTTGAAGAAACTTTATTCAGCACTGTCATCGCCGCCACTAAAGCCAAGATGACGAACAACCCAAAACCTATATAAGCTACTAAAGGCTAAAACGTCCACACGCGTGAATCCAGTGACCCTCCTCACCACCGACGATCGATGTCGTCAACGAAGGGGAGCCGTCGGAGGATGGCGGCGGAAGGGAGTGCTCCTAGCGGCGGCGGGGAGATCTATATGCTACGTCTGCTCTTTTTTAAGACAAGTAATTTGGGACGGTGGTAATAGACATTTTGACAAGATATTTTTTGGCAATTCTACGAAGAGAGGGTATTTGCGCGCTTAAAAAAAACTACTTGCATGCTTTTTTATTTGCACCTTGACCGCTCAAAGCTGTACATATAAGACCAGCTAGCGGCGGCCCCAACACAGACATCTCGGTTCACCCAAACCAAACAGGAGCCCACGATGGCCCCCGCATCCCCGGACGTCCCCGCTTGCGCCGGCCTCCCCGCCGGGATTTCCTATTTAGCGCTGCAGGCGCCGGTTTTAGTTCATTCCGCAAACCGGCGCCTGCAGCGGTTCTATCGCGGGTCGGCCCGTTTAGAATGTGCTTCGCCCCCGTCCGTCACGTGGTCGTCTAGGTCTCTCCCCTTTCGCCCGACGACTGATTTCCTCCTCTGCTTCTCCCCCGCTTCCTCTGTTTCCTCCTCTGCTTCTCCCCCGACGGCTTCTCTTCTTCCCCCAAGACTGATTTTGAATCTCAGGCGAATCAGGCGGATCAACGAACCGTAATCTGACTGCTTCTTTCTATGTTCGTCTTCGTCCGTCTTGTGATGGATTCCTCTGGTTCGTTCTTCTTCTAACCCTAATTCCCCTTAGTTCTTCGGTTAGGGTTTGTGTTTTTCGTGGCGCTCGTTGTTTGTGTTGCTGTTTGTTTAAGCGTGGATCTAACCTTGTGTTGGTACCTAGGGTTTGGGGTAGAAAATTTCGCTTGTGTATAAATGTATCCTGTTCTAGATCTTCTGTTTTTGCTTGTGTATAAATGTATCCTGTTCATGCATGTAAATCCATCTCATGTGAAGGATGGCATCTCCCGTGTGTTGGTGCGTGTCCATCTGCAATCTGCGTAACAATATCTAGGAGTTTTGTGATTCTTAGGAAGATTTTGGCTCTGAGTATCAATCTTGTGGGATTGGAGAGTGATTCTACTTGTATTGGAATATAAATCAATAGTAGTTTGTGGAGTGTATTTGGAATAATTTCGAGCACGTGTTTGCACGGATGGAGTGAATTTGACTAAATTTGTCCAGTAATATTTTCATTTGTTCCCCATTCTATCATAAGTTAGTTTATTCACATAGTCCATACCATGATGTATTTATCTATGTCTTCATCCAATTGGTAATAAGCTATGCCTAATTTAACTGGATTTTGTTTAGTCAAGTTATGATGTTTGATTGTTCCAGAAAGGGTTCTTGTATAATAATATAATGTTTTTTTATAGTACTAAAGTTTTCAAGTTCCGAGGGGATTTTGTATAAAAGGATTTTATAATACCAGATTTGACTAAAGGATTTTTTACCCATTTAAAGAAAACTTTCTGTCCAATAATACCCCTGTCAGTGTGATACATGTGAGATTGGAAGTCACTTGAATCTAGTTTGACAGTGTCTGTTTTGATATACAATAAATGGATTTGGAATACAGTGGTCTTCACAGATTTGCGAAGATCGTTAAGTAGTTGTTTCTTCTTAGTATTTCTATACTTTCTTTGTCTAATCTGTTTAGTATATTATGGTTTTCTTTATTATCTGCAATTATTATAGATTCATAAGTAGTGCTCATTGTTAATAGTTGTTGTTAAATCTGTATTTTTCAGGACAAGAAGGAGGTGGGGTTGCCCAAGTTGTTGATCCAGAAGGGGAGGAACGAACTGAATATCCCCCTCAAGGTCTCCGCAATGACTTTAATTTTTTTGTTTTTGAACTAGAACTTGAATTTGTAGAATATTTTAGTTTTTCTGAGCTTTCTTGTGCAATCCCTTTAGTTTGTTATGCTTTTCTATATTATCTGAAATATTATAGATTCATAAGTAGTGCTCATTTGTTGATAGTTGTTTTTCTATCTGTATTTTGCAGCCCAAGAAGGAGGCGGGGTTGCCCAAGTTGATGAACCATAAGGTGAGGAATCAACTGAATATCCGCCACGAGGTCTCCGCAATGACTCAGGTGGTATGTTAGTTTTTCTCCATTCAGTTTTGTAGTTTTCAAATTTGGTATAGTTTGCAAGTACATTATATTGTTGGAAAAACAATATGTGTGTCATGTTTTTGGTGTTACCAGATGTTTATCTATTTGTTTGTAACTTTGTCCTGTGAATGCTTAGTCTATGTTTTTTATTTATTTATGTGTAGATCATTTTTCCTTCTTTGATAGTTACATGTTTTCTTCTGATATTTTTCTTGAAATCACTGTTCATATATAGTTCAATGTATCTTCTTGTTTTGGTGGTTCTGCAGTGTTTTTTGTTACATTCTTCCAGATTATGCTTATTTCAAATTCCATATTTTTTTAATCTCTAGTATTTTGCACCGTCTTATCAGTTGTTGTTATTTTCTTTTCGTAGCTCGGGGTATTCCCTCGCAAGTTATGCAAGTCTACTTACATTACCAGACCGTCTTTCAAGCGTTGGGAAAAAACTGTGAAGCAGTTTAGTGACATTCAGTTAGGCCACATGAGAAAGTACAAAATGGAAGCTCTGCTTCATATGCCAAAGAAACTTAAAATCCCCATGAATCTGCTTGAATGGATAGATCAGCACATCTTTGGAACTAAAGAGCCCTATTTCAAGCATAAGAATAAAGTTATCAAGATTACTAAAGATATGGTCGACAAAATTTTCGATTTCCCTGGTGGCACCAAGCCTTTTGTATTCAGTAGCGACGATCCCCAAGTGAAAGCAGAGGTTACACAGTTGAGGAACAAGTATATTGATCATCGGAACAAAATGCCAATTAATAAAATAGAGGAGGTGATGCTTAGTGACGAGACAGAAGATGGTTTTATTAGGAGCTTCACATTTTATTTCCTATCATCTATTTTGTGCCCTGCGTCATACTGTTTTGGAAACACCAAGTTCTTGTACTCTCTGAGAGATGTTTCTGCTATTCCTTCACTCGACTTTGCACAATTGGCACTGGATTTCATGCGTGAGGAGTCACAGCGTCACTTAGAAATGATCATGAACAGACCAACTGTTGAGGAAATGAACAAGTCTTCATATATTGGGGGATGTCTTCCTATTTGGGGAGTAAGTTCAATCATCAGTTGCCCTATTTTATTTCTATTCCCTTTATATTTTTACTGACATTATTATTTTTAAAATGGCAGATCATTTATCTGGATTTTGTTGATTTCAATATTATTGATAATCATCAGTCTACTGTGGATTATTCTCTTCCACGGATATGTCATGTTAAGACTGAAGATTTCAAGTATCTTGCATTGGTTGATAGGAATTATGAGTCTAGGAATTTTTTTTGTGTTTTACCAGTAAGTATCGTATACTGTATATACCTTCTTGACTTATCTTCTTTATCCTGGTATTTATTTTCATCATTTGCTCAACTGCAATTTGTAGCTGCGAGACATATCACAGACCCCATATTACAATGTCGGGCGTATTAACAATGCTCCCAACGCTGCTGCTGTGATTAACTCAATTCCTTATCTGGAGGTAATTTTTATGAGTAGATTATATCATTTTCAATTTGGTTTATTCTTCCTTGTATTTTTTTATCTTTATATAGCTATTTTTTTGTCATGTAATTTGTAGGTCAACAATGCAAATAGTGTTCCTGAAGCTCTACATGAGAACACATCAAATGGTTCAAAAAGTCCTCATACCATTTCAGAAATTCCTAGTTCCACCGCAAAAGTTGAAGCAGATTTAAAACAGAAACCAGAGCCATATTTGAAAACAGAGGTATTTTTTTGTGTTGTGTCTTTTTTTAGTTCACATCTAAGTGTTCTCTTGATAGTAGTGTCCTGTTTACTATCAATTTTCTGTAATCCAGGTTCCCTCCAGTGATGTCCTTAAGCCGGAGCCAATCGGACCAAAATTTGAGGTATTTTGTTTTGTATTCAAGACAGCTGGACTATATATGATAGATTAAGTGGATAAATAGTGTATTTATTGACTGTTAAGGATTTACTGCAGATTTGTTGGTAATTTGATAATATCATTCACTTTTTTCTACTACTGATCATGATGAATAGTGGTTACAATAGTGAATTTTTTTGCTATCAAACTTACAAAGAAGCTTTATTTTTTGAGATGAATCTTGCATGTAGCTTTTTTGTTCTCTTTGGGTATTTTATTGATATTCTTAATTATGTGTGTTTCATTATGTCTAGAACATTTCTGTCCTGAATTCGGTGTACAAAACACCAATATTCCCAGCTCATACTTCAAATGTGAACACCAACTCTGTCCACCAAGAAACTACTTCACAACCTAAGGTCTGCTTCAAGTCATTCAAATTTCTTTTCATAATCATAATTTCTATTGAACTTACAACAACATTTGATTTTTCTTTCTCATCAGGAAGTAGTTTTTCTATCAGCTGAACCAGATGATATCAAATTTTCAACTGAAGTTAATGCAAAAAGAAGTTTTATACTCATCAGTTCTGCCTCTGGAAATGAAAGAGTCAAGCATTTTCAAGGAACTCCAATTCTTATTAATGATGATTCTCCTACCACTCCTGCTACCGCGACTAACGAAGAGATACCAGCCTCTCAGTGTGATACAAGTGAAGGAATTCCAATGAACATGGACTTTTCTGTCCAACTAGGTTATAATTCCAACAATATTTTTAAATTTTCCATGGGTTTCATTTTTTTGTAATATGATTCTGAGCAACATTCCACTATTTATGTTGAAACTTTTTTTGAATTTGTGTGTTTTGCAGGCTATTCTTCATTCAATAATTCAGAAGCTGGAGCAAGTACATGACCTAATACAATTGAAAAGAAGAACAAGAAGAAAAGAGCAGCTAAAGTTCAATCTCCTGATGCACCAAAGAAACTGAAAATATCTCAAGAAGTGGACATTTTCTTCTCCAAATATTTGAGGAAGCCTATCTTTCAAGAATAGTTAATTCTCTTAGTCCTTTAGTTGTTTTATTATTTGTTATTTAATTAATTTATGAGAACTTTTTTAGTTTAGACATCTACCTAGGAAAATAATTATGAAATACCAGCATTTTTCTGGTTCAACCAAAAAGAATGTTTTAAATTTTTCTGTATTGGCCATTGTAGTGTTGCATATGTTTTTTATTAATCGTTAATCTGTATTTCTTTGATCAATTTTCTCCAATTAATAGTAGTTCTCCTTCTT
Source organism: Triticum dicoccoides (assembly GCF_002162155.2). NCBI lineage: Eukaryota > Viridiplantae > Streptophyta > Magnoliopsida > Poales > Poaceae > Triticum > Triticum dicoccoides. Next base: position 549,653,990 of record NC_041391.1, read on the forward strand.
TATTCTGTGTAGCACTCTTTTTGTTGATATTGAGGGTTTCCCTGTAAGCTATGACAATTACTTTAATTCATTTAAAGCGAGGGGTGAAATTGGAGATGAAGTGATGAATTCTTTTATTCAAGTTCTTAACTATGAATCAAAGATGTCATCTGAAGTAAAGCCTTATCTCAAGAAATACTGTTTCTTCATACTTTACTGTGAGTTTTTGTTTTAAACTTCCTATTTGCTTAGATTTTTTACTATTTTTTCCTTTTTTTTCTTTCATTGAAACTGAGATTTTTATTAATTTTGTCATTTCTATTCACAGAATAAATTGTTGGTTCCTCCTGAGTCATTTGATTCTATTAGTTGCATACGAGAATTTGACAGGATTAATTCAGAAGAAAGCATCTGGAAACAAGACTTGGTAAGAAAATTATCAACTTATTCAGAAGATCTATTCTTTTTTCAATACTCATCATGCTTTTCCTCTTGCTGAACAGTTATACTTCCCTAGCATAAAATCAAATCACTGGGTTCTACTTTCCATCAACTCTCTGTTTGATAAATCTCACTTTTTTGATCCATGTGGTACTATTCTGGATACTACCCAACAAGAACTTGTCTATAACTTGGTAAGTAATTATCAAGACATAAAACGCTTTGATTTCAACGGAAACAAATTTTTTTCCTGCTGTACCACATCTGAAGTAAAGTGTCTGACTGAGTTTATACCTATAATAAACAGCTCTCCAACTACAACATGCTTTGCAAGCTGAGTAAAAAGCCATTCAAGAACATATTCTCTTTCAAGCTTCAACCAGTAGGACCTTACCCAACAAACTGTCTCTTGTAAGTTCATTTTTCTTCTTTCTGTTTGCATATTTATTTGATTTTTTCAACTGCAAGTTTATTTAACTTATTTCTCCATACTTTCCCTACTGTTTATTACAACCAATGTACTGTTTTTCTGCCTACTTGTACTCGAAATGTTGATGTGATTTGTTTACCATAGATTTTATTTTTGAAACACTATCTTTCTGCTAATCATACTGTATGTTCATCTCAAGCATATATTTTAGGCAAATTTATAGTTATAAAGTTAAGCATATTGTATGTTCACCTCAAGCTAACAGTAGTTGAACATTGGATATCAAAGCATACTCTATGCCCATTGTTGTTTCAATGTGTGGTTGTTCTCTCTAATTCTAATTCCATCACTAACCTTTAGTTAACAACAACCACTGTCAAAAATAATTTTGGCAATATAGTAATGTTCTTCTACTTTTACTACTCCTGTCAATGTTGCCATTGGTGGGCATAACTTTCAGTCAGCAACAACTACTCCTAACTCATTTTTTGACAGTATGAATAAGAATGAAAATTCAATGAGTTATTTAGACTAGAAAAGTATAATTTTGCTGCGTCATGTTTCTTTAAGGAATGACCATGGAACAGAAGAACCGACAGAGGGAGTTATTTAGTTTTTATTTTGCCCAATAAAAGAAAAAGTATTTTTCAGACTCCCTCTGTCAGTTATCCCAAACTACTCCAAGACTGGCACATCAAGCTTTTTTCTTGCGAGGCTTTATATTCCAAGGCTGAATTGCACATCCATCGGTTGACACCGGAAGAAAGAAAAACTAATAGTAGTAGCAACACCACCTGAAATTGCAAGCAAACCAGATTCAGATTTCTACTCGGTGTGACATCCCAAAGTAGATCGAACCCAAATTTCCTTCACACCTAGCACATTTCATCAATGTTGACAATAACACACCAATACTCATTCTCATTTTTTCCTGTGTTTTTCTATTCTTTATGTAGGCATGACTCAGGACACTACCTGCCTTTATACATGGAAAATTTTGAAGGCAAAGCTATGAAGAGTTTCACTGAGGTATAACTTGAAAACTATTTTCCTTATTTTTTTTCTATTCTAGGAATGGCTTTTTCTTTTGATTTTGTTTGAATGTGCCACAGTTCCTGGGGTACTTTGCTATGTTCCAAGACTAAATACTAGGCCTAATCATATGGTCTTTTTTAAAAAAACTAGCACTTGTCTATGCACATTCCATCCTGCTATATTTTTTTCTGAACTGTGACTATGTTTATATCTATCCTTCTTTGTCTATGTTGTATTCTTTTTTCTACTGTTTACTATGTCTGCACCTCCTATAACCAGATAGTAATTTTCTTTATGAACTACTTTTAGATGTTTTCTCAAGTTTTAGTCTTTCTATTTCTCATAATGTGCCTATATTGTGTTTATAAACAGGGCAACATTCCGAAGTACAGAATGATTTATGCATTCAAGTTCTTCAAAAGCACTTTGAACAAGCTGAAAGAAGGAGATCTGCCAACACCAAATTGACTTTTGCGCAAGATGCATACGCAAACAGTTTTCAATGTGTAGCTGATTGGAACAAAATATCTACTTTCATGTTTTCAAACAATTACATCTGTAATCATATGGTAGTAGATTCACGGTGCTAGATGTTTAAACTTTTGCTACACCGACCTACATAGCGTATGTTGTAAATCTTCTTTTTCTGGATATGGTACTCTTCACGAACTGCATAGTTTTTGTGTTGCAATCACTGCCCATAGTAAGTGTATCTTTTTGTGTTGCTAAACACAAAACTTATATTCGTGCACTACATACTATCTATGTTGGCATCACATGCATACAACTGAATCCTTGTTTGGTCATTGCAAATATAAAAAGTTGACAATGTCTAATTTTAGCTGGGTTTTAGCTTTTTCCAGGTTATACTATCTATGTTGCCATCACATGCATACAATGTTAATACTTAGGTACTGATCGTCCTTTGGTTCTAACCATTGATTGGTCATTCATTTACACAATGCCTTACGCATGTAATGAATACGCAACATGATTGCTGAAAACGCATTTTTGTGCTTTCTATAATCATGTGATTAGAATTCCAAGCGAGTCCTCGTCATTTATACTTTTTGTGATGGTTCATGTCTTCTTCATCTATAAACGTACACAAAAAAAACTAATTCTCTTGAATTCAAAATCACTTTGTCAACATTGAAAATCAGTTCGTCAACATTGAAAATTTCACAAAATTTTAGTGAACTAATTTTGAAGCCAAATTTCTATACAAAAGTAGTTCACGAACCAAGTATGAAAACAAATTAAGTTCACCAAATTTGTACTTCACTATTTTGAAAGTTCAGTTCATCAATTTTTAATTTGCATTTACTACATCAAATTTTAGTACACAATATTCAAATCAAGTTCAATTGTATAAAAAAATTAAACAAAAACTAATTAAGTTTATCATTTTTTTAGTTCACAGAAAAGAAACTACTTGTACTCGAATTCAAAATTAGTTCACCAACATTGAACTTTTAGTTCACTTAATTTACATTTAAATCTAGTTCACCAACATATCGGACTTTAATTCAAATCTAGTTCAAAAAAAATAAGTTCACACTCAAAACTAGTTCCCCAACATTGAAATTTTAGTTCACAATATTCAAATCCAGTTCATCACTTTCTTATTTTAGTTCACTTGAATTCAAATTTACTGAGCTTGAATTTTAGGTCACAACATTCAAATCCAGTTCATCACTTTCTAATTTCAGTTCACTTGTATTCAAAATTGATTTCACTTGAATTCAAATTTCAGTTCACTTGTATCCAAAGTATAGTTCATCCTTTTTTTAATTTCACTTTGATTCAAAATCTAGTTCACTTGTATTCAAAGTATAGTTCACAAAAATTCAAAATGAACTCATCACTTTTAGTTCACTAGATTCGAACCAAAATTAATCAAATCCTAAGGAAGAACAAATTAAGTTCACCAAATTTGTACTTCACCATTTTGAAAATTCAGCTCATCAATTTTTAATTTGCATTTACTACATCAAAATTTAGTTCACAATATTCAAATCCAGTTCAATTGTATAAAAAAATTAAACAAAAACTAATTAAGTTTATCATTTTTTTAGTTCACAGAAAAGACACTACTTGTACTCGAATTCAAAATCAGTTCACCAACATTGAACTTTTAGTTCGCTTAATTTACATTTAAATCTAGTTCACCAACATATCGAATTTTAATTCAATTCTAGTTCAAAAAAAAAGTTCACACTCAAAACTAGTTCACCAACATTGAAATTTTAGTTCACAATATTCAAATCCAGTTCATCACTTTGTTATTTTAGTTCACTTGTATTCAAAATTTACTGAGCTTGAATTCAAATTTTAGTTCACGATATTAAAGTTTAGTTCATCAATTTTAGTTCATTAAATTCAATCTCAGTTCATGAAATCTCAAACATAGATCAAGAAAAAAAATAAGTTCATTAGCTTTGTAGTTCAAATAAAAAAAGCAGTTCAATTTCAATTCAAAATTAGTTCACCAATAGATATCACAAATTTTAGTTCACCAATTTTAGTTCACAACTTTAGTTCAAGAATTTGATGAAGTGTGTTTAAAGTCACTTCATCAAATTTTTGTATTCAAAAGTAGTTCATGATTAGTTCAAATTCAAAATTGCTTCACTACATTGAATTTTTTTCCACACTATTTCAAATATAGTTCATCATTTTTACTTCCAGTTCACTTAGTTTAAAATTAGTTCACCAACATTGAACTTTTAGTTCACTTAATTTACATTTACTATATCGGATGTTAATTCAAATATAGTTCACAAAAAAAAATAAGTTCACACTCAAAAAAAGTTCACCAACATTGAAATTTTAGTTCACAATAATAAAATCCAGTTCATCACTTTCTTATTTTAGTTCACTTGCATTCAAAATTTACTGAGCTTGAGTTCACGATATTAAAGTTTAGTTCATCAATTTTAGTTCATTAAATTCATTCTTAGTTCATGAAATCTCAAACATAGATCAAGAAAAATAAATTAAGTTCAATAGATTTGTAGTTCAAATATAAAAAGCAGTTCACTTTGAATTCAAAATTAGTTCACCAATAGATATCACAAATTTTAGTTCACACCTTTTAGTCCAAAATTTTTACTGAACTAAATTTAAAGTCACTTCTTCAATTTTTTTGTGTTCAAAAGTAGTTCATGATTAGTTCAAATTGAAAATTGCTTCACCACATTGAATTTTTTTCCACACTATTGTTCACTAAAATCAATATCAGTTCATCAAATCTCAAACTAAGATCAAGAAAAAATAATTAAGTTCATTATATTTGTAGTACAAAAAAAACTAGGTCACTTGAATTCAAAATTAGTTCATCGACATCGAAATTTTGTTCACAAAATTTAGTGAACTAAATTTTGAAGTCCTTTCATTAAATTTCTATTCGAAAGTAGTTTCACAAAATTTGTAGTTCACAATTTTAAAGTTCAATTCATCATTTTTAAATATGCATTTACTACATCGGATTTTTAATTAAAAAATAGTTCATTTAAAAACAATTTTGTTCAAGGTCAAAACTAGTTCACCAACATTGAAATTTTAGGCCACAACATTCAAATCCAGTTCATCACTTTCTAATTTCAGTTCACTTGTATTCAATTTCAATTCAAAATTAGTTCACCAATAGATATCACAAATTTTAGTTCACCAATTTTAGTTCACAACTTTTAGTTCAAAAATTTGATGAAGTGTGTTTAAAGTCACTTCATCAAATTTTTGTATTCAAAAGTAGTTCATCATTAGTTCAAATTCAAAATTGCTTCACTACATTGTATTTTTTTCCACACTATTTCAAATATAGTTCATCAATTCTCAAACTTAGTTCAAGTAGATTGATGCCAATAGATTGATGAAGTGATTTCAAATTTAGTGAACTAATTTTTGTCAATTTAAATTTAAATTGAGTTTGTCAATTTTAGTTCACTGAATTCAAATATAGTTAATCAAATCTCAAACTTAGTGAACTAATTTTTTGTCAATTTAAATTTAAATTGAGTTTGTTAATTTTAGTTCACTGAATTCAAATATAGTTAATCAAATCTCAAACTTAGTTCAAGTAAAACTAATTAAGTTCATCAAATTTGAATTTAAAAAAACATTTTGTCAGATTTCAGACACGATCATTTAAAAAAAACTATTATTTAAAAACAAACACTTTTCTTATTGGTCGGACAAAGTACACTGGCCATTTTACTCGACATGAGAACACACGTCGCAAGACATAACTTAGTTCTGTTACTCTCTCATAACAGGATGAAAGCGATAACCACGTTTGTATTTTTCCTTCGATGTACATGTAATTGTTTATTCATTTATGCTATACTCTCTAATGATACATATGAACAAATTTAGGTTAAACGGAACATTTTCTAAAACTTTTGAATAAAAAACTGTTTGAATAAAAAACTGTTTGAAATGTGAATATTTTTTGGACCCTTGTTTCTTATTCCTTAGTTGAAATCATAGTGAAACAAAAAAATCGAACCAAAAACAAAAAAATGAACAAATGAAAACATTTTTTAATTTTTTGAACATTTATTGAAAACCATGGACAATATTCTATAACTGTGAATATTCTTAACTCACTTAAATTGCTAATGAATAAGAAAAGAAACTTTGTCCTAAACAATTTGAACATTTTTTCTAAAATGTATATTAATGTACAAACTTGAAACGATCAAATTCAATACAAAATTAAAAAAATCTCATATGACACAATGGATTCTAGTAAAATAGATAAAATAACCACAAATAGTCTGCAATGTACTATTCATCACACTACCATATATTTCCTAGTTGCATAGTAATATTTTGCAATAAGAAATAAGCGACACCCTGTCCAATAACAGCAAAAATCAGACCAATTCCACAAATGTTCTCTAGTTCCGTCAAAAAACACACCAATTCCGCAAATGTATACTACAGGCTTCAGTACTAGCCCCTGTGCATATATCCAGCACAACAAAAATTTAATTATTTCTATATTTCAATCTTTAGTGATTCAACAATCTTCAGTACTCACATCTTCATATTGAATTTTTTTCTCTTCCGCGCAGCACACTTTTGAGCTTCAATTTCTGAACGAGGCTTCATTCTATTCCCTTTTTTAACTGACTTGTTCTTTTTAACAGCAGGATCCTTCAGTGCCATGTCACTATTTTTTTTGCTTTCATTCTCATCTACTTCTTGGTTTCCTTCTGTTCCTTCTCTTCCAGCAAGATATTTGTTATGCACATTCTTCACCGCATCTAACAATTCTTGACAATAACCAGAATCATGACTAATGTCCGAACAGACCTCACCAACAGTATTCATAACAATTGCATACCGAACAGCATTGTGTGACTGTTCTTGGGTTTGTGCACCAAGGACCTCAATCTTGTGCTTTCTTAGTTCAATCTCTCTAAACTCTTTTGTCCATCTTGCCACTATATACCTTTCTGGAATCTTGAGGTAATCAAACTGAGTAAACAGTCTCAGAACATGACAACAGAGGATTCCATCTCTGTCAAACTTACCACATTCACAGTCAAATACATCAGCAGCTTGATCTACCTGAACAGTGAATATCTCCCTGTCAAATTCTGGGTTCTCATACTCAAAGTTTCTTTTAAGTTCATAGGTCTTATCTTTCTCAACCTCTTTCACTCCAAAAGCAGTGGCATTCATCATCTCTGTCAGGAACTTAGTGTATATGGCTCTAGTATATATCTCAGCTGTGTGCCGTTCAAATTGCTGATATCCCCACATGACAGGAATTTTCTCATTAGACAAGAACCTATCTTTGTTTTCTATATGTATCACATTCTCTTGGAATAATTCATATTGATGGATGAATGTTTCAATTGTGTCTTTTCTCAAAACATAATCCTTAAAGTTAGAGTTGAAACTCTCGCTTCTGCTTGTTGATCTAGTGAAAGGACAGAACACTTGTTTGTAGTAAGCAGGAACATAGTACTTCCTATTTTCCCACATCCGCTTGATGTGAGCATGTTTTTCACACCCATACTTCTCCAACATTACATGCCATTTCCTTTCGAACTCTTCAACTGTTATTGACTGCATGATACATTCATCCAGCTCCTTCTCCATCCCTTTCTTCAAATGAAAGTAAACTTTCAAATTCTCCCGCGCTTTCCTCCGAACATGCCAAAGACAAAATCTGTGCAATGCATCTGGGAAAACTTTTGGAACTGCTAGTTTCATAGCAGCATCTTGGTCAGTAAGCACAACTCTTGGCTTCTTTCCGCCCATCACTTCTACAAATGTCTCAAATAGCCACTTGAAAGTTTTTGCTTTCTCATCTTGCAAGAGAGCCCACCCAAAGACAATTGTTCTCCAGTGTCCATTTACTCCTATTATTGGTGCAAAAGGCATGTTATATTTGTTGGTGCTGAAAGTTGTGTCAAATGATATAATATCTCCAAACAACAAATAATCCAGCCTTGACCTTGAATCCGTCCAAAACAAACTAAGGATGGAATTAGAAGAATCTCTCTGTGCTTTGTATATGAAACCAGGCTTATCAACTTGCAACTTCTCGATATAATCCAAAGTGTGCTCTATGTCTGTGTTTCTTCTCTTCTCACGCTCTTCTTGCTTCAAATTGTCAAGCTTCTTCACATCAAAAGTTATATTTCCAAATTTTCCACCACACAGCTTCCTAAATATTCTCATTATTTTCCTAGTTTTATTCTGTGTTCCTGAAGCAGCTTTGACAACAACTTCTCTGCATCATTCATGCTTCTATGACTGAGGAAGAACTGTGTTAGAGATGGAGATGAAACCAAATCATGGTTATGCTTCAAATCTCGGGATTGAATGTGCCATTTTCCATCTTCCAAGCAGACGGTTACGTGCATTTGGCAGTTTGTTCTTTGAAGAACATTTCTCCTCCTTTTTCTCGCCCCTGTATATGTTGACACAGTCTTCCTACTCTTGTTGCAAACAAAAGATATCTTTCTATTCTTGTGATTTCTTCCTTTCTTTATTCCGAATCCAGTTCTCAGAGCATACACATTAATAAACCTATTAGCTTCATCCAGAGTACTGAACACCTTCCCAACTTCAGGTACATTTGTCTTCTCCAATTCATCTGGCGTTGGAAACATATACTCTTCGTCTTTGGAAACAATATCATCATCATCTTCATCAGAATCAGCAGAAGTACAACCAAAATCTTGCACTGCATATTGATCATCCTTCTCACAAGAAAGTGCATCCTACACATTTTATAAAAATACAACATGAACAAATAAAAAAAAGATGGGCTCTGTACTTTTTTTCAATAGCTTATATAGTACATACAAGTTCCACAAGAAAGATCATCAAGTAACAACAGCAATCAAAAAATTACATAGTACATACCTTATCAGAACCAAGCACCACAAAATTTGGATTTTCATTTTGAAGACAAGATATAATATCTCCTGCAAGTTCCGCATCTTGATTACCACTTATGATACTAGAGGAAGGACCTGAAGAAACTCCAAGACACTTTTGCTGTTGTTCAAAATGGATCTACATTTTTTTCCAGAAAAACATGTATTTAAACACTATGTAGATATAAAGAACAGAATTTTCAAAACAGATTGAATAGTCTTCTTCGAAATACCTCTTCAATATATTGACCATTTGACACAACTTTGTCTTGTTCATTTTCATCTTGCTTAGTACTCTGATCCGCAACAGATTTTGAAGTAACAAGTGTGTTTCCCATTGATTCCAACCTGTCGTGCGTGCTATATATTTCTTGACTTAACATCATTTCCTGACTACTCAGTACTTCCTGAAATATTAAAGTAAGCCAATTAATAAAAATTAATTTGGCAATGACTTCTCCCCAAGGAGAAAGTTAACTAAAATTTTTTTAGTCCACACCAAATTCACTTTCTTACTTCCGTTTTCTTCTTAATTTCATGATACATTATGTATTGGTCAAATTCAAGCATAACATCATTAACCTGCACGAAGAAGAACATTTATATTATTAATAAACTTTTTTTCCAACAACTTTTTATGGAAACAACTTGATCGGCTAAATTTAAATATCAGCGCAAAATACATACAGGAATTTTTTCTTTCAAACTTTTATCAACTTCCTCACTCGTTGTTAGCATCTTTCCTTTTTCTTTGCTCTTCGCTGGCTTCTTCTTACTTGCAGTTCTAATTCTTCCACTTGAAGCCACCTAACACGAAAACAATATTCTTTTCAGAAATCTCATTGTATATCATATATTGGTTGTCTAAGAGGGAGCACCAACTAGAATAAAAATAAGAAGAGTAGTTGCTATTAAAATGAAGATCAACAACGTTAAATATATTCAGTACAGAACACTTTACTTTTAATTAATTTTGACAATTAAAAGATTATTCACAACACTTCATTTTTTCTCTACAATGAAAATCAACACTGATTTAAATATTCAGAACACAACATAGTTACTTCAACTAAACATCACCAAACAATAAATTCATTTCCTCTAATTTATAGTGAAACTACAACTTATCCTTTATTTCTCAATTTCAGTGTATAAATGTTCCTACCTAGCAGTACATTTACTTAACCAAATCATCCTCATTAGGTCATACATAAATTGCTTTTCATGATGACATACAGAACAACTTCTTTTCAGAATCCCTTCATTGTTTATTGCTTTTCATGATGACATACATAAAAGTAGATGATTGACAAAATGAATCCCTTCATTGCTCTAGTTGCACTAATTTTTGAACTACTTCCATCTATGCATATTATCATAACATAATATGAAGATTGACATCTACTTTCATCTACTTTTTCTGCTGTTTTGTCATAATTCTGTACACTTCACTATTTCTCAGAATATGTAGATTGACAAAACCATATCAGGATGGAATTACAAAAAAGTTTGAGTACTGGTTTTCTCCTCACTACGCAAAGACAATTAGGCACATGTTCCCACATCAATCCTCTCTGCCCCCAACTGCCAATATAATATACACAGCCTCTCTGTCGCCAATATAAAAGAACAATCAAGAAAGCAGATGAAGAACAGTACCTGGGATCTGGACGATCGGCCGAATGAACGAACATTTTCAATTGGCAAGGACGAAAATATTGCTCGATTTGATGCCCTCCCATCCACGCCGGAGGCATCACCACCAGAAATTTGTGCCGCCGCCGACGGCGGCTCCGTTGCCGCCATCTGCCCCGCGGTTTCCTCCCTTCGGGGACTCCACGAGAGCTAACCCTAGATTGATTCCCCTGTTTCTTCCCTTTAGTTTATTATTCTAGCAAGTCACTTACTAGGGGGCCCTCACTGCTTTCTTTAGGGACCTAAAAGTTTACTCATCGCTCCCGCAAGGTGTCTTTTCAAAAAGTGTTAACAACGAGCAAGACAAGAGGGGCCTATATGGCAAAATCATACCACGGGCAGGAAATTTCCCCATTTCACTCCTCTCTCGGTCCACTCTTCTTAGGCTCTTGCTCCGGCGATGGGCGAATCCGTCGTGGATCCCGTGTCGGAGATTCAATCTCCGCCAAGGAAATTGCAGGTTTGCTCTTCATAAACTCGTTTCTCTTCCACTCGCTTCCTTCTAGATCATATCTGCGGGGAAACTAGAACCCTAGACGAAGTTTTTCTTTCCCAAATACGTCAGACAAGCTGGATCTACTAATTCAAAAGAATCTAAGCTCTTTTCCTAGAAAGTTTAGAAGCCAGGCTACGTCTTCCTCCCTTGTGTTGGTTAAAGCGATGGAAGGGGAAAGCGATGGAAGCGGAAAGGATGAACAGAAGGGGAGCGGAGGAGAAGGGCGAGGGTGCAAAAGCATTTTGGACCTTTTTCTTAGGCTGGCTGGGTTTTTGCGTTTGCTTATAGGGAGGGATGGAGGGTGGGAAGGTTGTCTGTTTCTTTGGGGGACTTTTGGGAGGTTGGGAGTGAGCAGATGCCAACCGAGAAGGGAGAAGCAATGGAGGGTGGCCATTGTGTTTCCTTTTTTTAATGGTGTTTACATTGTGTGTGCCTGTGCACGCAAGATTCCATCAAAATTTTGTTCAAGCTGGAACGATTTGAGTCAAGCTGGTGCCAAATTCTTAGTTGTTCAAATAGTTGTTCAAAATTCTTTGTTTTCCATTCTGTATTCATATACACATATTAACCTGCATGCTATTTTGTTTACACAACTAGGCAGTAGTTCAATTCTACAACTAGGTAGGTTGCTATTATATTTTTTGGACAGACTGCTAAATTGTTTACCAAAGTGTCTAAATAATAGCCTGATTATAGATATATCCTTAATGTACTAAGACTTGCAATTCTTGAGTCAATCTTTTCCGTTTCCTTTTTTTTCCTTAACAGTGAACCCATAGGAATGATACACTCAAATTTTTTGATTTGTGACACCAGGTGTGGGCATTCCATTTAGATGTTTCATGTCATACAAGAGTTATATTTCGCAGTTACAACATAAAGTTTCCTGCATGTGATAAACTATATCATGTGAAATTTTCAAATTTATAAAAACACAAGTCATAACAATCGTCAAGAAATAGGGAAAAATAGTTGAGCATTCAGCCACATCAAAGCATTTTCATTTTCAACATGTGGTCATTCAGCCACAACAGAACATTTTTCACTTTCAGCTCAACATTTTTCCCAATGTATGCGATGCATGTGTCTTCACAGCAATTAGAAAAATTGTGTATCGTAATACCATTCTGTTTTTCTTATTACCATTGAGTTCATATAATTTCTTCCTACTAAATTTTCAATTTCAAAATTGTGTATCGTAAAATTGTTTTTAGGATGGTTGTTTCTTTGTAGAGTGGTAGTCATGGGAATACCCTTGATATGATACTTCTGTCAACACTAATACTAGTTTTTTTGTGTTTATTACTTGCAGGTGAATTTTGCAGAAGAAAGTTTCATTAACAAGAGGAGCAACCAGGAGCACCTTGACACTCAATTAAGTGAGCTAAATGCACCAAAGAGACTAAAAGTAAGAAAAAAAACATGTCCCCCAAAACTAAATTTATTTCAACTGGATTTTCTCCCCTAAATACAACAATTCAACTATAACATGTTCTTATTATTCTGAAATCTAATTCATTCCTTCTGTTCACCAAGTCACTGAAAAAAACCATATCAGTCTGCTAATCAAGTTTTTATCTGAACTAAATGAGGACCACAAGTTGATAGTTCGTAAACTTGGGTTCGGCTCTTTGCTTCATATCTCATGTGACTGCATATTGGATGATTTGTTTGAATGGCTAGGGATGCAGTTCAACACAACTTCTTGTAGAATTGAACTAAGGAATGGTTTCAAGTTTGATTTCAACGAATCTATTGTACACAAAATCTTAGGCATTCCATGTGGGGGGTTTCCAATACAAAAAAGCCTACCAAACAAAGTGTTGATTTCATGAATACATTTCTTGGAACAACAAAGCCTACTCCAGAACATTTGCTTTCAATGTTGACTGAAAACATGTCAGAAGAAGCATTCTCTAGGATATTCTTGCTCCTTGTACTATCCATTCTTATTGCACCAAGTTCAAAAGGAGTTCCTAGCAAAAAAATACTACAATGCCTTGGTCAATATTGAGTCTGTTCCAAAATATAATTGGTGTCTCTTCACCCTGGCATTCTTGGTTCATGAGATAAAAAAAATGCAAACAAGTCTTGGAAATAAGAGGTCAAATCTGCGAGGAGGGTGCAAAGTTCTGTTAGTGGTAATAAACTATTACAATTACAACAAATTATTTCATTTTAGTCCGTGTCAAAAGAGTCATTCTAACTGGATTTTGATGCTTCAACTATTTTGGAAACTTTTTGCAGGTTGCACACTTTGAATTCTTGATCACTTCTGAGTACAAGATTTCGAACAATATGTTTCCAAGACTTCCATTGTGGTCAGCAACAATGCTCAGATCATTCATTGCTCTAGATACAAAGCCTGGAGTGAATCTAGAATTTGGAAGGCTTGAAGTAAGTACGAAAAAAAACATTAACTTTGTTTAATAGCAGTTTTCTTCTCATGATTATTCATTACCTGAAAAACCACTTTTATTTTTTTGACCAACCAAAACAGATGAAGCACATAACAGCAACTCCATTCACTGATTCGTTCAATGAGTCGACTATGCAATTACCTGAATCAATTCTCAACTACATCAACAGCAAGCTGCCATCGATTCACAACATACAGGTTCGGAAATTTAATTCAGATGAAGAACACTTCTTTTTTATTTCCAAAGTAGTTTATTCTTTTTTTTCTTTTACACATTGCTTGTTGCTTACTACATACAGTCTCAAATTTAAATTTCCTTAAAACAGGAAAAGTATAAGCTTTAGTATAACTGTCAGAAATTTTGGGAAACAGTTTTAACAAACTCCATTCCTACACTGGAATCTTATGTTGATGATGTTCTCAACTTATTATATCCAAGTTCCACCTCAAAAGTTGGACCTGAACGTCCAGCTTCTACAGATCAAGCTCTTTCTGAAGTTCACTTGGGTATTGGTGTACCTATTCCTGACTCAGCTGCTTCCTTCAAACCCATTAGACAAATGCAAAAACATACACAGTTGGACTCATTCATGTATTCAAATGATTTCTTGGATTTTCCTGGACCTCATTTATATCCTCCAAGCTTTGATTCAGAAATTACTCAAGAAGTACTTGATTCTATCATTGCAAATTTCTCTGAAAGTCTGCTTATTGGTGAGGAAAAAGATTTTGCCCCTTCATTAGCTCTTGGATCAGCAAGTTCCAAAGATTTAGCAGTTCTAGAAGTTTTCAGCAAAGAGCAAGTTAATGAAAACTATACCTATACAGCCACTTGTCCTAAAGAAGGTAATATGACTTTTTATACAATAAAAATCTTTTTCTGTTCAGTTGTACTGGACACTTTTCCTATATTTGCAGTTCATCGTTTTTTTCAAATCTAAACTTCTAACAATATCTATAGTTATTTCTTATTATTAATCCATAATTTTTTTTCCTGTGAACATTCATTGTATACATACTAGTTATCCTCGATTCGCTGAAAGAAAATCCAACATGGGAAGACTTGAATTCAACAATAAATCATAATTGGAGACAAGAGAAATTTAGCTCTATTCACCGGAAATTCATCTCAGCTAATTCTTCTGTCACAGGTACTTGCAATTTATTTTTATAGAATCAAAAAGTAAAGATTGCCTATTTCTTTAAATTTTAAATTTTCTAACTGACATAAGTTTTTATTTTTTTCTCTGAATGCCAGGAAATTCTTTCTACTGTGCACCACATCAAGTTGAACTAGAACCATTAGAAGACAACTCAGTACTCATTGATTCACATCCCTACAAACAAACACTTGTACAAAATAATGAAAAGAATGAACTCCCATCTAGTCAACTCTCTCAACCAGAAGATGAAACACCAAGTTTCAATGCTATAACCGATGGACTGCAAGATACAATCCAACCATGTATGACTGCTTATCAAACAAGCACATATAATCAACTGGGCTCTTCATCCCAACTTGTCAAACCTGCTACTCATTCAAACCCTAGATTCTTCAATCCTGGAACTTCATTCCTGTATAGCAATAGTCCACTTAGACCTTTCAAGATTAACTCTCCAAAGCCAGACATTACTTCCGGAACTCCACTTAACGATACAGCGTTGGTCAAAATGATGGATGAATTTGAAGCTAAATTCAGACAGAATGAAATACAAGCAGGAAAGAAACAGTTTCAACATTTCTCTTCTGCCACAAATGTTCAGCAGCCCAACTATTTGCAGTTTCAACAAGTTATCTTCTCAAGTCCAGTGCAAATTGAATTCTACAAGGCAATGACTGCAGCTCTTCCAACTCTGGACTCAAGGTATTTTTTCATAGTATATTTCACTATGCTGTAAATTGTTATAGTAAAATACTCAAGCTTTTTTTCATAGCATTTGTTTCTTTTCCTCATTTTTTTACTAACTTCTAATTTAAAGTTTCTAACAATAATTACAATAATTACAGCCAACGAATATTCCAAGTGGATGAAGTTTGGGTTGACCAGAAAACTTTGACTATTTCTTTAAGACCTGGTTGCTGGATGAATCCACACTCTCTGGATTGTTACTCAAAGATGCTCAATACAGACCAACTAATCCGTGGAAGGCAAGGATTAATACCAATCACTGATGTTATCACACACATTGTCCAAAGAGAAGACATGGTCCTAAACTTTCTCTTCTTTTCTTTTTTGTATCTTCATTGTTCTTGTGTGTTTTCATCTGTTAGGATAACCAAACAAAGTTTTCTGTTATACTTTTTTTACCAGGCACTACTCATGAATCCTATGCTTCAACATTCAGACCCAATGTGCAGAGACATCTTAAGTGAATCAAGAGTTGGCTTCAGATTGGAAATAGCAAATTTTGTAAGAACTGTTCTGTAACCATATATTTCTCTTACTGCATTCTTCAACTAGCAATTTTTGAACAGAACAAACCTTCTTTCATCTTTCACAGGTCCACTTGCCATGCTTCAATGATAAGCAATGGATTGTAATAACAGCAAATCTACAGAGTGGAAAGTTCTTTGATATTATGAATCCTGATGGGTCTGGTCACGACAAATTCACAACTATAATAAGCACTGTCTGTTATAATTTCAAGTCACTGTTTGCACTGACCTACCCTAACTGCAATACATTCAGCATCAAAGACTTTGACTACAGATTCGTTCCAGTTCCTAGAACTCATTACAGGTTAACCAGTTTTGTTCTTATGTCACTGACAAATTTTCCTACAATTCAAGCAAATCGTGACCAAATTATTTTTCAAGTTATGTATTCTTTCTTTCTTACACTGGATTTGAATCTAACATGCCAGATAAACTGTCGTCATCACTGCAGGTACGACACAGGTGTCTTCCTACTTCAAATTCTTAAAACATATCGTGGCATGGGAGTTCCAGGATTCTCTACTGTAAGAGTTTCTTATTTCTAAAGAAACAAAATATTTTTTGCAGATGTTTAATTTGATAGATGAAAAAAATAATCAAAAAAATATAACAACTGTGCAAACAGGTTGATTTGCAAGCTTTGCGTGAAATATTCTTGTACGAGATTGCAACATACAAAAATAGCGAGGTTCAAAGTACCAGCAGTGAGGTCATTTCTTCAAAATCACGTAAGTTAGAAACTACTGCCTCAAATTCATGTTGTTTTACACTACCATTGTTAGAAATGGAACTGTAGAACATATTTTTTTATTTAAAATCTCTCTTGCTTTTATGCTACAGGGGTTCCGGTTATTCAAGTAAAAGGATTTTCTCACAACCAAAAGTATCTACTGCTGTAAAGGTGTACTCTGTAAGAATTATGTGATTTATTAGTACTACATCAGTTCCTATAACACTAGGACCCATGTACTAGTTAACAAATATTTGGACAAAAAATGTGCATACTAATTTTTCTTCAACTTAACTAACTAAATATATTCTCTTTTTGAAATTTTGCAGCAACACTTGATGTAGAAAATTGGTTCGCTACTGTTTCCGGAGAGATCGTTTGCGAAGAAGAATTTTTATAAGTTGTTTCTGCAAACCAGAAGATTACTTGTTATAAGTAGTACAACTACTGTCAGTATCAATTTTCAATCACGAGGTTTCTACTGTTTTATGGAGATTTTCCCATTGTTAAGAAAGTTCATTACATATTTGGTTCAAGCATGTTTTGTATCAAAAATATTTTTAGATAAATTGTATTAATGAAACAGCAGAGATAATGGTTAAAGAAACAGTTGAAAACAGTTGAAAACAGTAGAAACAGTACAAACAGTAGAAACAGTACAAACAGTAGAAACAGTACAAACAGAGCAAAACTGTTCAAGGAACCGCTCGAAAGCAACGCGAAACAGTTCAAACATTCGAAATCAGGACAGCGCGCGACATTAGCTGGGCCGACTGAGAAACAGCCCAGCTAGGAGTGGCTGCAGGCGCCACTTATCGTAACCGGCGCAGAAGGCGCCGATTAGGAGCTCCCCTCCCCGCCGCCGTCTCCGCCTTCGCCGACGCCTTCGTCGACTTCTCCGTCTCCGGCATCTTCTTCCCCACCAACCCGCCTCCTCCTCCGCCCCCCGCGCCCACCACCTTCCTCCCCTCCCCATCCCGCCTCGTCGCCATCGGCGACCTCCACGGCGACCTCCCCAAGTCCCTCACCGCCCTCCGCCTCGCCGGCCTCTTGCCTACCGCCAACAGCCCCGGCTCCAGCGCCAGCTCCACCTCCTGGTCCGCCGGCCCCACCCTCGCCGTCCAGCTCGGCGACATCCTGGATCGAGGCGGCGACGAGCTCCGCCTCCTCTACTTCCTCCGTCGCCTCAGCATCTCCGCCGCCGCGCAGGGCGGCGCGCTCCTCCCGGTACTCGGCAACCACGAGGTCATGAACGTGTCCGGCGACTTTCGCTTCGTCAGGCCGCAGGGCCTGCAGGAGTTCTCCGGCTGGGCCGGCTGGTACCGCGCTGGCCTCGCCATTAAGCGCCGCTTTGGCGGGCTCGAGCAGCCCAAGAACCCCTTCCTCGGCGTCCCCAAGGCCTTCCCCGGCATCAAGCGGGAGTTTTGGGACGGCATCCGATCTCGCCTCGCCGCGCTCCGCCCGGACGGCCCCATCGCGCGGAGGTTCTTGGCTGATCTGCCCACCGTCCTTGTAGTCGGCGACTCGGTGTTCGTCCATGGTGGCCTTCTTGAGGCCAATGTCGAGTATGGCCTGGAGCGGATCAATGCCGAGGTCAGCGACTGGATCCGGGGTGAGCATGGCAACAATGCCAGGGCGCCAGAGTATGTGTGCGGCCGAGACGCGGTCGTGTGGCTCAGGAGGTTCTCTGAAGGCTTCAATTGCGACTGCCAGAGGCTTCAGGGCGTTCTTGGGATGATCCCTGGAGCAAAGAGGATGGTAATGGGGCACACGATACAGAGCGAGGGAATCAATGCAGTTTGTGGGGCACAGGCCGTCAGGGTGGATGTTGGTTTGTCGAGGGGGTGTGGTAATGGGCTGCCGGAGGTGCTCGAGATCAATGGTGGAGGATCAGATGTGAGGGTGATCACAACAGATCCAACAGAGGCCTGGCAGTACCGGAAGCAGAAGTCGGAGAAATCTGCCACGGCATTGGAGAAGAAAGGGGAGGTAAAGGATGGACTTGCATTGCTGGTAAGGGAGAGCCATGTATTGAAAGGTGTAGAAGCTAAGGCTTAGTTTAGGGGTAACTTGAGGGCAGAGATTATTTTGCCAACTCTTAGTTCAATTGGATTGCCATACCTAACTGGGGGTAACTCCTGCTAGAGGTGGGAGGCATCGGTTGAAAGGTAATGTTGGTTGATTCAATATGGTTATCCACAGTAGAAAGGAAAGCAACCTTGATTTATCAATTCCCCTTATTTATGAGGGTGTGCTAATCCGATTGCAGATTGCTGATGTATACAATTATTGGCCATTGTCTGAAATGTTTTTCTTAGTGTTTAGTTGTGTGATGTTGTCAATAATTTATATGCTGCCATGGGTGTTGATGATAATGAGCAGCTTGGATCTATCTGGGACTGGGATAATAATTGTGGCACTGTGCTGTCAATACTCAATAGTGCTGTGTGCAAAACCATCCGCTGATCACTGTGCGAAAAATACCAAGGATTTCATCGAGCAGCCATCTTTACAGTGTTTCAATCCTAAATTGTGGTGTGGCCTTTCTCACCCAGCTTACTGTTCCAAATTCTGAACTGAAGTCTCTGATTCTTGTCATGTAGCTGAAGGATTCAATGATTCATCCATTTCTTTCCCTTTTTCCAACACCAGAAGCATTTTTTGGTTTGGCAAACAGTACAATTGCTGATTGGTGATGGTACAAACCAAACACTAAACAGTGTTGTCATATTGCCAGCAAGAGTAAGAGGCCAGCTGATAAGGGGAGAACTCATGTTGTCATCTAGGAAATGGTCCTCCACTGTCTTGGCTAGTGAGTTCCGTCACGACAGCGGTAAGTTTATGACCACACGAGAAGTTAGTGGAGATCACAAGTTTGCACATAAATAATCATTACTTCCTGGAGGTTGAATCCAGTGCTTCATGCACAATATTTTGCTACATTAAAAACACAGTAACCTGACTTTAGAATCCTGATCTGGAAGCATGATACATGCCTATTCATTTTTTAGTTTATTGTTCAGCATCACTTCAGGCTCCCCATCTCAACCCGGCAATCCGACCCATGGGTTCGTCCGCCCATGGGCACCCGACCCGAATGAGTAGGGTATGGGTTGCCGACTTTGCCCATGGGTCTTACCCATGGGTAACCCGATTAGTCATGGGTAGGGTATGGGTTCAAGTTTATGTCCGTGGGTTACCCGATGGGTCACCCGACTAGTACTAATAATTAAATAATTAATTCATTCTCCATTATATCTGATGTTTTTAATCTAATCTAAATCTAAATACACTAATGTATAGTGTCTCACTAGCAATGGTCACTAAAAAAGAATGAGGCGCAACTAGCTGGGAGTCTGGGACCATACGGGAGCAAAATCCATCACTAGGCCTCTTCTTACTTCTCATTCACACATTTGAATGGCCCAATTCTAACTTCAGCCTGGCCCATGCAAGCAAAATCGATGGATGCAGGCTGCAGTACACAGCGGCGCTCAAGCGGTAAAGTCTCCGCTGCAATCCTTTAGTACCACCTCGCCTACGGGAGCGCATGGGAAGGGGAGGTCTCGCTATAAAACAGAGACTGCTGCTTCGGTAGCTCGTCCCCTCCTCGCGCGATGTGCAAACTACAAATTGTACGTTGCCTAATAAATAAACAAAATACAAATAAAATTAAGCCTTGTCGGACCCGATGGGTGCCCGATGGGGTCGGGCAACCCGATGGATTCGGGCGTGGGTGTGGGAACGACCCGATAGTCTTATCGGGCATTGGTCTGGTAGAGGTTCACCCGACCAAACCCGACTGCCAGGTTGACCCCATCAATGCTATTTGATGTGGCATAATACTGCATATCCTAGTCAGACAGTTCTATTTTCTACCACCAGATAGGAGGCCATGCTAACATAAAATTAAGAGTCTATCATCCCCAAATATGAATATTATTCGAGTGCATGCGTAACATATGCTAAGTTGGCAGCCTGTATCACATGCATACCCTATCAATTCATGAACAAGAAGATTCCATGTTTGTCTATTCACAGCTCTGTCCCCTTGTAATGACAAGGAAAGGGATGAGCTGATTAGTATGCCTATTGGGACAACAAGTTGACAGACAAAAGGTATTTGGAATTTGGTTTGCGTCTGTAGCATCCCAGTTTTTCCACAAGTTTTCTGGTTGAATTGGTCTATGTTCGCTCCTCTCTTGCCTTATAGTTTCCACGTTTCTTCCAGCAATTTTCTTTTTTGAAACGGAGGCAAAAGCTTTGCCTCATCTCATTAAAAAGAAGGGGAATAACAAAGTCTGCAGAGGGCCATTACACCTCACACAAATGTAAATACAATTCTACTCTCGCGGCATCAAAGAACCCCAATGCTTCGCCCCTGCGATAATTCAGAGCCTCGCCTCCGCTTTAATAGCCTCGACCAGCACGCTTGGCAACCTACATACATGCTGGAACACCCTCACGTTTCACTCTTTCCACACTTCCCAAGTAACAAGCATGATGAGTGATGAAATCGCCTTCCTCCTATGTCCACGCCTAAGGACCACTGCCGACCACCAC
Source organism: Triticum dicoccoides (assembly GCF_002162155.2). Taxonomy (NCBI): domain Eukaryota; kingdom Viridiplantae; phylum Streptophyta; class Magnoliopsida; order Poales; family Poaceae; genus Triticum; species Triticum dicoccoides. The sequence goes on from NC_041391.1 coordinate 549,675,621, forward strand.
TCTTTGACCGTGGGGATCCCGTTCCAGGCCGCCACATCCAGTTCGGGGGCATCCACCCAAACTCTGATTGCATTCCAAATGCGGGCAGAGAACCTGCATTGGAAGAGAAGATGAGCTGCGGTCTCTGGCTCCCTCTTGCAAAGTTGACACAAATTGCAGTTGGGCCACCCTCTTCTTTGCAGTCTGTCGGCCGTCCAAATTCTATCCTTGATAACTAACCACGCAAAGAACTTGCACTTGGGCGGTGCCCAGTTCTTCCATACCACCGTGGTCATGTTGGAGGCGATCGCACCTTCGAATTGGGCCCTATAGGCCGAGGCCGAGGAATAGATACCATCGGCGGTGAGGTTCCACTTGATATCATCGGGTATGTCGTCATGTAGGTGTACCGTAGTGAGCTTCCCCCAAAGGGCGCAGAACTGTTCAATGTGTTCCACCGAGAGACCTCCGGACATGTTGATCCATTGGATCCAATGGTTTTCAAGCAAGGCTTCTCGCACAGACTTGTTCTTGTTGGTAGAGATCGCGAAAATGGTCGATGCAATGTCCTTGGGCTTCATTCCATCTAGCCAGGGGAGAGCCAGAAGCGTGCCAGCCTACCGTCGCCGACATAGATCGTCGTGGCAGCATAGAATAGATCTCTGTCAGTGGTGTCGCATGGGTTTCCGATGCCCACCCATGCCCTGTGCGGCTCCTTCCACTCATACCAAAGCCATCGCAGCCTCAGAGCCCGGGCATACATACGAATATCAAGGATACCCAGCCCACCAAGCCTCTTTGGTCTACACACGAGTTTCCAGCTGACTTTGCACTGGCCGCCGGAGACCTTATCCGAACCAGCCCAGAGGAAAGCTCTCTCAATGCCCACAAAGTCGGAGCTAGTACCCTCCGGAAGTTTGAGCGTCGTGGCATGGAAGGTGGTCAGGGAGGAAAGCACGGACTTGACGAGCTCAGCCCTTCCCACAGTCGTGATGAGCCGACCCTGCCAAGGCACCAGCTTCCCAGCAGCCTTGTCCACGAGGTGTTGGAGATCGACCTTCCGCAAACGATGGACCGAAAGAGGCAGCCCAAGATATCTCAGCGGGAAGGCAGCGCGAGTAGCCGGGAAGCACTCAAGGATGTCGTCAAGATTGAGGCCATCACAGCGAATAGGGGCCACCAAGCTTTTCTCCAAATTTGTCACAAGGCCGGTGACCTCACGAAAGCCCTCCAGCAGGGAGGTAAACTGTTGAACGTCCTCCTTGAAGGGAGCCACAAAGATTACGGCGTCGTCAGCGTACATGGAGGTGCGCATGCGGGTGCTCCTCCCGCCTATCTGGTGAAGCTTGCCCTTGCGTGTGGCAGTGTCAAGGATGCTTTGGATGGGGTCAATTGCTAGGACAAACAAGAGAGGTGAGAACGGATCTCCCTGTCGAAGGCCCTTGCCATGCCAAATAGGCCCACCAGGAACACCGTTGATTTGAACTCTGGAGGATGAGGAGCGCAATAGGACAGCAACCATATCTCTGAATCTGGTTGGGAAACCGCGGCGACGGAGAAGCTCCAACAGATAGTCCCACCGCACGGAGTCAAAAGCCTTTTTGATGTCCAGTTTAAACAAGAGAGTAGGCTTCCTCAACCGGTGCATCCGCCTAGCCATGTTGCGCACATACATGAAGTTATCATGGATGCTTCTAGTCCTTATGAAGGCACTCTGGGTGCGGGAAACTAGCACATGCATGAAAGGAGCAAGACGTGAAGCCATCATTTTTGCCACAATCTTAGCCACTGCATGGATGAGGCTAATGGGCCCAAAATCTAAGATGTATTCTGCACCATCTTTCTTGGGTATAAGCACTATATTAGCCGTGTTGACCCACTGGAAATGATCTCCGCGAAGGTTGGAAAAGCCGTTAACAACGGCCATCATGTCTTCCTTGATAACCTCCCAGCAGACCTTAAAAAAGGCTCCAGTAAACCCGTCCGGACCCGGCGCCTTGTCCTTTGGCATCTCCCCAATGGCATCCAGCACCTCTTTCTCCTCAAAAGGCTCAGCAAGGGAAGCCAAATCACACTGACTGAACGCAAAATTGTCCCAGTTGAAATCCTTCGACGGGCGTACGTCCTTGTGAAGCATGGCCGAGAAATGTTCTTGGGCCACCCTCTCCTTGTCCTCCTGGGCCGTAGCCCAACCGGCTCCATTCCGTAGGCGGCGGATGAAATTCTTTCTTCTTCTCGCGTTAACCTTGAGGTGGAAAAACCTGGTGTTCGCGTCCTCATCCTTTAGATTCGCAACCCGAGAAGCCTGCCGCTTCCTAGCTCTTTCCAACACCGCTAGGCTTATCACCCGTCTCTTGAGTCTCATTCTAAGATCACGCTCTTCCGTCGACGGCGGACGGAGATCCATGGCCATGTCCAGTCTAAGGATAACCTCTGAGGCCATGGCGAGTTGCAGCTTCGCGTGTGTCCAGCAATTTTCTCATGTGCTTCACACATTCTGATGTTTACACCTCCCTGTCCCTCAAGGCAGTTCTTGGTGATATGGACACCCAGCTCTATCCACTTGTTTGTAGGCTTGTGCTCGCACACCGATTTCTGCACTTCCTTTCATTTTTGCGGCGCACAAGCCAAATTGTGTTGTGGTTAACATGGTGGACTTGGTCTCTAGTGTTGTTTGATAGTGGTGACTGGTGACTGTCAAATTTTACTTTTCAACTTGTCTCAGACAAAACTATTGTTGCATCTCGTGGTTCCCTGTCAATCTTGATATGTTTGAACCCTGGAGCTTGCAGAATTTAAAGAATTTCCTCTCTTTTCGAAATGGTGGAAAAGATCAAGGTCCTTATCTTTTCTCGTTTAAAAATAGGTTTTCTGTAAGCACAATAACTTATAAAATCCTTTGGATTGCAGATTTAAGGAAGAGGGGCATAGGTGCTTTGGAGAATGCATATTCTTTTGTTAATATGACTGGTGCGTTCTGTTCAACCTTTATAGTCAAAACAAAATTGAATGACATCTTCCAAAAAAAGTAGGCAAGATCTACGAAAATCTTTTCGCCAAGGAAATATGGACCTGAGGGTCGACGGATGCTTACAAGACAACCTAACTTGGTGATTTCATGGTTTCCAAGAGGCAAAACTTAGCTTATATTTTGCCTTCTACTCTTTCTTGGTGCACGTTTTTTTTATTGAGGAAAGGTGCACATTATATTTGGCGGATTGGAAAGGGCGGCCAAGTGTTGTACTAGTACGAATGCTATTTTGTTCACTGGTACTAGTAAACTACTTGTTTCATAGACCACAAGAAAAGAAAAAACTACAGTTCCTCAGACCACTACCATATATTATTTGAGCACTACATGAGCACATGCTGATTTGAGCCTGGTTATGATCGGGCCTGAAAGGTGAACCCCCTGGACAACCACGCACATTGAGGCCTCATTTGGTTGCAAGGGATCCTCCCGGAATCCCCGTTGTTTCCCCGGGTAGGAATAACACGAGTAGATTTCGCCTTGGTTTTTCTGAACTCCCATTTGGTGCCAAGCGGGAGTGGCCGTTCCCTGGCAGACCCTCCCCGATTCCCGTGGCAGGAAACCATCGACCCCTCACATCGGGAAGAATCTCCCCGTCCTGCTCGCGACGCGCCACACGCGACACTCTCACATCTTCCACCTGGCGAGTTGCGACCTCCTCTGCTCCGAGTTGCGAGCTCCTCTCTCTCTCTCTCTCTCTCTCTCTCTTTCTCTCTCTCTCTCTCTGCGAAGACGAGCTCCAAATCTGCTATTTGATTTCGGAAATGATGCTGCTCGTCGGTGAGAACCATAGCACCGCAGGGCCGCAGCTCAATCTGGTTGCACCAACGCAACGGAAGGCTGCATCGAGTAAGCTAAGAATGAAGACGTCACTATCCCCGTCTCTACCAAAGGACTAAGTGAATTTCCCACGGGGTTTCTGTTTTGCAGAGAATATTTCACCCCGGGCGTCTTTTGCCTGGAAATATCTGCCCTCACATCCAAACAAGGCCTGACTGGTGAAATATAGCAGTTTGATCAGATTTTGTAATACTAGGGCCCTGTTTGGAATCACTCCACCCTGCTCCACTCCGCGGAGCTGTGGAGCTGGGCTTTAGCCACTCTGCAAAAATAAGCTATAACCTGCTCCACTCCAGGAGCGGAGTCGAGGGAGTGGAGTGGAACCGAACAGGCACTAGAAGTTGGTTGACTTTGTAAAGGGTTAGAGCAACTCCAACGGGCCGGCCCAAATGGACGCATGCTTTGTCTGTTTTTTGTCCGTTTGGGTCGGCCGCCTGATCGCCGTTCGTCCTGTTTTAGGTTTGGGTCAGCAGTGCGCCCAACGTGTTTGACCGTCGTTTTTCAACCAATATACACATTTTGCATAGTTTCACAAGCAAACAAATATAGCATAGTTTACAAGCCGAATTAACATTAAATTGTCTCATATATATAAGATAATAAAAGTGGCTAAGCAAGGCCCCCTCACGTTCAATTCCAGTGCTGGGCGTGAGCTTCCCATGGGCTGACACGTGTTTGCCTGCTTTTCCTATTTATTTATTTTTACCTTTTCTGCTAATTACCATTGAAAGATGTGGGGTTTGCTATCCACCGCCAATTCCTCCCTCATTCGTTCTACTCCATCCGTTCTTAAATATAAGGTTTTTTAAAGATTTCAATACGGACTACATACAGATGTATATATACGAACCGTAATTACATGTGCAAACAATATTTTCATAAGAATAGTATTTCTAGAAATAAAAATTCAAACATTTAATGAGATTTTTACATATCAAAGAAAATACACCCTTCAACTAGGTTTGCACAAATTTTCACGCTAAGATGACATCAAAATTAATAAAAAATCACAACTCAAATTAGCTTTCTCCTTTTTCCTTTCTTCTTTTGATTCTCCCCTAAGTGATTTACGTAGAACGACACATATTTATTCAGGTGGCCGCCGTTTTGAACAAGCCTTCACGAACTATTCTCTTTTCTAATTCCCCTCTCATTTGTTCTACTCCCTTCGTTTCTAAATATAAACCCTTTTAGAGATTCTAGTACGGACTATATATGGATGTATATATACGAACCCTAATTATCTATGCAAACAATATTTTCATACGAACAAAATTTTCTAGAAATAAAAATACAAACAATTTTTATAAAAAATTGAAATCTTTACATATCAAAGAAAATATACCCTTCGACTAGGTTTGTACAAATTTTGACGCTGAGATGACATCAAAATTAATAAAAAAATCACAACTCAAATTAGCTTTCTCTTTTTCCTTTTCTTATTTTATGTCTCCCCTGAGTGATTTACGTTAGACCGACACGTATTTATTCAGGTGGCCACCGCTCTGAATAAGTCTTCACGAACTATTCTCTTTTCTTCTAGCCTCTGCCTCGCATCCAGTTTATTTTTTTTAAAAAAAATAGGCTCTGAGAAGCCACATCCTTCAACACATGGGCCAGCTGCACTGCTTTGACCACAACCGCTTCTCCCCTACCTATCGCTCACTGCCCCAATGCGCGCCACCTTCGTGTTCTCTACCTCGCTCCAGCACCACTGTAGCGCATCACCAACTTTCTAGAAGCCACTGCTCTATGACTCCCAGCGTCGTCGATGGGAGGTTGCCTCCTTGTGCTCACACCGGCCCCGCCGCAGCCGGTGCCAGCTACTCGACCGCATCGAGGGAAGGCATCACATGAATAGACCATCACGCAGGTGCCTGTCTCCTAGCAGCCAGAGAAGGAGGATGCGGGGACGGGCCGACGCGTATGCTGGGCTGTAGTGGAGAGGGGACAAGATTTGCAGAGTGATTTAGCAACATGAATTATATGAAACAACACCATTTATATTGGATGCTAATATTTATATCCCTGAAACATACATGTCTTCAAGAATGACTGATTCTCTTTCAGCCAAAATCTTTCTTTCGAACACAAATCTTCAGTGATTTGAGTCAGCCTCTGATGATTGATCATTCTATTTTAATTTAATACTAAGTGATTGTTTCAATATAGTACTTATAGTTAAAACACTGAGCATAATATTGTTGGGCACATTAACTTTGCATACGTATTTTGTTTTTCCAACAGGTGGTATGGATGCAGTAGAAGTGCATATAGCTGCTCCTTTTAGGGAACGGTGGAAAGAGACTTGTGTTTCATTCATAGAAATCATAGTTGATTGAGATCATTCGAGATCCTTCCATTTGCGTTGCAAATTCTCCTTATTATTTCAGACGTTGATGACTGAGACTTATTGTTTTCTCTAAATATATGACTGTCACAGCTTTGCCCCTTTCCTATTAGCGTGATTTTGCAAGCAAACTGATGTGTGCCAGTTAAGTAATAATGTACTGCTTTGGTTACAAGGCACACCCCAGCTCCCTAAGTGAGGTAAGCCGCCGAATGTTAATTCATCGACGGTACAAACCATACAGGTGGAAGCACATCTCCGTAGATAAAAATCCCTCAACACTGATGTGCATCAAGTGTTATGTTCAGATATCCATGTCAATATAATGCAACAAGTTTACAAAGACCACCAATGTAAACCATTCGACATAATACGGGAGTTGTCTTTGTACTTTAATCTGCACTACCAATGCCAACCACTATATGATGATGTAATGGAAAACAAGTCAATTCAAATATGCATGTACATATGCGTCCAATCATCAATGCACATACCGCGAGTTCTCTTCTGCGCTAAGTCATAAATGTATCATGACTGTTCAACAATTTGCCTCACTAGTACAATTTACTAGAGAAGATGAAAAATGTCGAGTTGCCTGCCATCTGTGTGCAAAGAGTAGGGATGAGGTACAAGGATGAAGGGTGGCGAAAAGTATTGAAAAGAAGGACAATTTATTTGATCATATTTTTGATTTATTGCTTTTCACAAAGCAAAATGCCCTATAGTTCCATAAACTCGGTTAAAATGCACACTTTAGCCTATAAACCCCAAAATCATACTCCCTCCGTTTCAAAATAGATGACTCAACTTTGTACTAACTTTAGTACAAAGTTGGGTCATCTATTTTGGAACGGAGGGAGTTCGATTTAGTGACTGTAACCTCCTCTTATGAAGAAAACAGAAAACAATGACAAAACATGAAGATCAAGAATAACTAATCCAAAGTGATAAAAAGCCATGATATATTTCACCAAGTTTTTCTTTATCTACATCGGTACACCAGACATGTACACACTATTACTCTCTTAAATTAGCACTTCATCATACTTTTTTATTTATCATGTATGCCACCAAGTCATGTAATCGACTAAATGATCCATATTATCTACTATGTTATTCTTTCTTAACTTACCAAAACCCGATAAACTATCAATGACAAATATGAGCAACAACAAATTGTTAATGACGTGGTTAAGCTCGGGGGCGGCGTGCCTCCGCGCCTCCGCCTGCTAGTACATTTTAAACAAAGATACATTTATTGGTTGTCAACATGAGCCCACATTTGCTCAACCAAATCATCTTGCAATTATGTGAGTTTCCCCATCGGGCATTTGATGATGAAATTGGGTGAACTGTGCAACGTTGCCGCTCCTCCATGCTCAGGCACAACAGTGTCACCCTGGAACCGAAACCCTTGATCGTAGATACGTTCCGGCCTCTACGATCATATTGCACATGATCACACAAGCAGTCATCACCTCCCACAACTTCTTGGTGCTCCAAGTTCTAGCAGGATACCAAACGATACCCCATCCAGATTGCAGAACACCAAAGGCACGCTCGACATCCTTCCTAGCACTCTCTTGATCTTGGAAAAATCTCCTCCTCTTCTCTCCGACAGGGTTGGGGATTGTCTTCACAATAGTGGTCCACTGAGGATAGATACCATCGGCTAGTTAGTAATCCTTTGTTGTAGTTGTGGCCATTGATGTTAACATTCATCGGCGTGCAGTTGCCTTCGGCAAGGCTTGCAAACACCGATGAGTGTTGAAGCACATTGATATCATTGTGCGATCCAGCCATGCTGAATAAAGAGTGCCACATCCAGAGATCTTGTGAGGCCACGACCTCAAGTATGACAGCGCAAGCCTTGACATGGACCCTATACTGTCCTTACCAAGCAGAAGGGTAGTTCTTCCACTCCTAGTGCATGCAGTGCCAAGCATCCCTAGGAAGCCCCTGCTGGCATTCATCGCCAACAAGCGGGCTGTATCTTCAGCAGTTGGCTCTCTCAAGTACTCAGGGCCGAACACTGCAATCACAACCTTGCAGAACTTGTACATGGAGTCTAGGCACGTAGACTCGCTCATACGGACGTACTCATCAATGAGATCACCGGGCACTCTGTATGGAAGCATACAGGTAGCTATAGTGAATTCCTGATAAGAGGAGAAGCCAATCTTTCCAAGGGCATCCTCCTTGCACTCAAAATACTTATCGTATCAGACCACCCCCTCCCGAATACGGTTGAAAACATCCCTAGCCATACAAAAACAATGCCGAAATGGGTGATGTTGGAAGAGTGGGTTGGGTGTCTCAAAAGTAGTCCTCCCAAAGAAGGAAATGGCCGCTCTCTCGGTTGCGATTCAACGCCGAAGTGTGCCCCGGGATCGAGCCCTGGAACAACGGCCTCTACCTACTAAGGTGGTCATGGACGACCAACACGGCAACCACCATCTCCTCATCATCGGATGACGAATCATCAGAGCCGTAGAGTCCATTTGTACAAACTGTCGAACATCGGGCGTCGTCGAAGAAGCTAGCCGACGAAGAGACGCACGCCTCCCCTGGACCAGGTAGCTGGCTGCTACTTGTGAGCCGCGTTGGGATTTCCTCAAAGAGGAGAGGATGATGCGGTACAGTAAAGATAAGTATTTCCCTTAGTTAGGAACCAAGGTTATCAATCTAGTAGGAGAACTATGTAAGCAGTACCTGCACACAAGATAACAAATCTTTGCACCCAACACGAACAAGGGGATGTCAATCCCTTGGCGATTAATTGCAAGATTAAATTGTATGGTGATAGATAAATAGATCGCACAAAAATATAAAATAAAGAAAAATTGTAGCAAGGTATTTTTGGATTTTAATATATGATAAAAGTAGACCCGGGAAGTAGAGCCCCTCCGTGATCAATTCCCCCTCCGACGGAGTGCCGCCGGAGGCCTCCAGATGGGATCTCACGAGAACAGAAACTTGCGACGACGGAAAAAGTATTTCAGGTGGCTCTATGATCTGAGGGGAATATTTGAGAATTTATAGTGGAAGAATTAGGTCCACACATGCCACAGGGGGCCCAATGGCCCGTGGGCCCCCCTCGGGGCGTGCCTCACGAGCTTGTCACTCCCTCGTGAACCTTCTGGTCTCCTCCCGAACCTTCTAGGGTCTCTTCTAGTCCAAAAAAAATTTAATCGAAAGTTTTTTCTTTGTTTGGACTCCGTTTGATATTGATTTTCTGAAAATTCAAAAACAGGCAAAAAACAGCAACTGGCACTGGGCATTAAGTTAATAGGTTAGTCCCAAAAATGATATAAAGTTGCTTGTAAATGAACATAAAATATCCAAGATTGATACTATAATAGCATGGAACAATAAAAAATTATAGAAAAGTTGGAGACGTATCAAGCATCCCCAAGCTTAATTCCTGCTCGTCCTATCATATTCATCATGTAATCTTTCTCTTTTGTTGCATGGACATTTGAGTTTGAGTGATTCAAAGCAATAGTCTATAATATGACATGAAATCATCAATACTCAAGCATATCAACAAGCAACCATGTCTTTCAAAATATCAACACTAAAGAAAGTTATCCATATCCCATTATGCTCAATCATTGATTCAACTACGAAACACACTCAAATTTTAGCTACACCCAATGCACAAGCATGACAATAGTGTTCCCTAGTTGGTGCTTTATAAGAGAAGATGGAGACTCAAAATATTTTTTTTTGCATAAAAGTAAATAGATAGACCCTTCGCAGAGGGAAGCAGAGATTTGCAGAGGTGCCAGAGCTCAAAGCTTAAATTAGAGATAAAAATATTTTGAGAGGCATTATTTTCCTGTCAACGCTACGACTGAGAGTTCTCAACATCTTCCATGCTAGAAAAATCATAGGCGGTTCATAAACAGAAAATAAAAATTATTTCTTTTCCACCATTCTTTCACAATCCATGGCTAGCCGTATCCATGGGTGCCTTCCATACCAACACTTTCCAAGGAATTTATTATTATCATATTACTTTTTTTTCATTTCGGGACTGGGCATCCCTATTACCTGCCACACTCTCATGCAATGCCAAATGAATAAACACTCATCATGAGAATAACCCGCCTAACATGGAAGATATCGGCCACCCCTGCCGCCACATGAGCGGTACGGGCACACAAAACGGGAATTTATTTTGAACAATTAGAGTTGGCAGATGCAAATTTACTTAGGACAGCATGGAAATACCGCATATAGGTAGGTAATGGTGGACTCATTTAGGACAACTTTGGGTTTAAGTGTTTGGATGCACAAGCAGTGTTTCCTCTTAGTACAAATGAAGGCTAGCAAATAGGTTGAGAAGCGACCAACCAAAAAACAAAAATGGTCATAAACATGCATTGAGCATAACTAACACTAAATAATGCACCAAAAGAAGGATGAAACTTCGTCGCATAACTATTGACTTTCATGCATGCATAGGGAATTGATGACCCATAAATATAAGGGATCAATCGTAGTCCTTTTGATAAGTAAGAGTGTCGAACCCAACGAGGAGCAGAAGGAAATGACAAGCAGTTTTCAGCAAGGTATTTTCTGCAAGCACGGAAATTATCGGTAACAGATAGTTTTGTGGCAAGGTAATTCGTAACGGGTAACAAGTAAAAAATGTAACAAAGGTGCAGCAAGGTGGCCCAATCCTTTTTATATCAAAGGACAAGTCTGGACAAACTCTTATATGAAGTAAAGCGCTCCCGAGGACACATAGGAATTATTGTCAAGTTAGTTTTCATCATGCTCATATGATTCGTGTTCGCTACTTTGATATATGGGTGGACCTGTGCTTGGGTGCTGCCCTTACTTGGACAAGCCTCCCACTTATGATTAACCCCTCTCGCAAGCATCCACAACTATGAAAGAAGAATTAAGATAAATCTAACCATAGCATTAAACATGTGGATCCAAATCATCCCCTTACGAAGCAACACATAAACTAGGGTTTAAGCTTCTATCACTCTAGCAACCCATAATCTACTTGATACTTCACAATGCCTTCCCCTAGGCCCAAATCATGGTGAAATTTCATGTAGTCGACGTTCACATAACACCACTAGAGGAAAGACAACATACATCTCATCAAAATATCGAATGAATACCAAATTCACATGATTACTTATAACAAGACTTCTCCCATGTCCTCGGGAACAAAAGTAACTACTCACAAAGCATGTTCATGTTCATGATCAGAGGGATAATAAATATCATTAAGGATCTGAACATATCATCTTCCACCAAGTAAACCAACTAGCATCAACTACAAAGAGTAATCAACACTACTAGCAACCTACAAGTACCAATACGAGGTTTTGAGGCAAAGATTGAATACAAGAGATGAACTAGGGTTTAAGATGAGATGGTGCTATTGAATATGTTGATGAAGATTGATCCTCCCACGATGAGTGGATCGATGGTGATGACGATGGCTTCGATTTCCCCCTCCTAGAGGGAAGTTTCCCCGGCAGAATCGCTCCGCCGGAGCCCAAGATTGCTTCTGCCCAGGTTCCACCTCGAGACGGCGGCGCTTCATCCCGAAAGCCTCCTTATGATTTTTTAGGTCAAAGCGCTTCATATAGTAGAAGATGGGTACCAGAGCCTGGCCAGGGGGCCCAGAAGCTCAGGGGGGCACGCCCCCAGGCTTATGTTCACCTGGTGGGTTCCCTTCTGGTACTTCTTCGACCAATATTTATTTATTCCAAAACAATTCTCTGTAAAGTTTCAAGACATTTGGAGTTGTGCAGAATAGGTATCTAAGATTTACTCCTTTCTGGTCCAGAATTCCACCTGCCGACATTCTCCCTCTTCATGTAAATCTTGTAAAATAAGAGAGAAAAGGCATAAGAATTGCATTAAAGTGTATTAATATTACAATATGCAATAAATATCAACATAAAAACATGATGCAAAATGGACATATCAACTCCCCCAAGCTTAGACCTCGCTTGTCCGCAAGCGAAAGCTGAGATCGATAATCATGACCACATGTTTAGAGATAGAGGTGTCGATAAAACAAATATGAACATGAGGGCGTCATGGTCATCATTAGGACATCAATATATTGTCATATTGATTGTCATGCCAAAGTGATAATTCGTCACAAGGTAAAGTATGAATCATAAACTTCATTGAAAACTAGCAAACTATGATCTCAGCCATTGCTGCAATTGCAATTTATCATAATAGCAGAAAGAGCCTATGTAAGAGCTTCTATTGGGCAAGTTCACATACTCAATCATCATGTAGTCTTTCAAAATTGCTAACACTCATGCAATACTTATGATCAAAGCTTCAGTAAGACACATAGAAAGATAGGGGCTTATAATTTTGCCTCCCAACCATTTACCTCAAGGGTAATGTCAACAATAATAACTCATGCTCACCTACATCCGAGTGGATATGTGTGTCTAGATCTTTCCCCAACACATGATGCTTGCCAAAAAGAGAAAAATAAAAGGAATGGTGAAGGTCACCATGACTCTTGCATAGAAGTATGTATCAAAATAAAAGATAGGCCCTTCGCAGAGGGAAGCAGAGGTTGTCATGCGCTTTTT